>NC_057811.1:461925894-461988452 GCF_018294505.1 Triticum aestivum
TTCCCCGAGCCCCGCCGCACCCGCCGCACCCCCCGCGCCCCGCCGGATCCTCGCCGGAGCCGCCCCGACGAGGTATACCCGATGCCTTTCGGTTTGCCGGTTTTCTTTAAAAAAAACCATTCGTTTTTAAAAAAAAACCTAGATCGATTTTTTTTCGGTTTTGTTATTTTGCGAGCGTTCACCGAACCGATCGTTTTAACGAACGCGCTCATCGGTTTTTCTCTGTTAACGAACGTCCGTTCTTTAATCGTTCGTCCGTTTTTCTTTTTCGTCGGATTTTTCTGCGATTATCTCAGATTCGATTTCTGATCGAATCTTCGATTCTGTTTAACTTCTCGCTCGTTTATCGAAATCAGGCGATTCAAGCGCCTAGAGTTTCGTCTCGAAATTCTCTTTCCGTTTAACCTACTCAAACAAGTTTTTGCTACAGTAAAATTTGACCTAGATCCAGATTAGTAAACGAAGCTTCTTTCTTTCGCAGTTTGACTTTCGTTGTTTCTCTCGAGTTGATTCTTTTTGCAAACCGGAGTTCTTTAGTTGAACTTTCTGGTTGGATCTTTTATTCGATGAGTACTTATTGTTTGCTTGTTTGTTTGCGATAGAGTACCCGGAGTGTGCCGCTTGTTACTTCGACTCGCTAGGTTTTGCAGATCATCAGCAAGGCAAGTAACACTTTGATCATACTTTTCATACCCAGTTTTATTGCATTAGATCTTTTCCTCAAACAATTGCATGATTAGGATCTAATTAAATTGTGGGTATTGGGAAGTAGTTGAGGTAGTACCTATTACCTGTTTTCTATTCAAACCCTGGGAGTTACTTCTACGTTGCTTTTATTATTGCCATGCTATGCTCGTAGACGTGGATGGGTTTGAGTGATATTCATGACAGATGTGAGATGTTTATTAATGGTTCAACTTAAAGTGGCAACTAAAACTCACATCTGGGTGGATTGAGGCACCTGGAGAACCCAGTGTTGTCTATTTGTATAAGGACCGCCACCCAGGCTCAAAGGGATCATAAGATTATTCATGCTAGAAACTTCCGTGTGCAGCCACAAGCTATTATGGGCTCTAGCATAGTTGAGTAGGTTACAAGATCTCTTGAAGAGGTGGGCTAGCAGATGTAGGGGAAAGTAGGTGTACCGGTCCATCTAGAGTAAAGAGTGATTGTTTCTGAAAGGCTGTGTCTCGGTCATCCGTTTCTCAAACATCATGCAGTGCGAGAATCAAGCGGAGGCGATCGAGTCTTGTGGGGAAAAGTGCGCAAACCTCTGCAGAGTGTACAAACTAATCATGATTAGCCGTGTCCCCGGTTATGGACAACTTGAGTATCTAGTACCTGGATTATCATTTGAATCTCATCACTATGTTACTTTTAATTAATTTTGTTCGGTTAATGATGACACCTAATTGGGATTGAGTTGGAGGTACCTTCTCAATGTTTCACAACCACCATGATAGTTAAATAAAATTTATTCCTTTGAAGTAGGATAAAATTGGCTTTTCGCAAAACTGTAACCATAGAGCTTTCCACCAACCATATATGCATGTAGTATAGCATTATTATTGTTCATTACTCTCTATGTGTTACTTTGCCAGCATATCCTATGTGCACCGTTTTCGGGCTGCAACGTTTCATGTTGCAGACTTTTCAGACGACGAGTAAGGTGCCTTAGGTCGTGGTCTTATACTCAGTGATGCCGCTGGAGTTGATGGACTCACTTATCTTCCAAGTCTTCCGCTAGTATCGTTGTTAGATGGCCTTAAGCCATGTTTATCATACTTAATCTCTTCGGAGATATTCGATGTAATAAGTGTGTGATTGCTACTCTGTTATAAATCCTCCATTTTTACTGTGCGTGTCAGCATTACTGATCCAGGGATGACACTGGTGCACAGCAGCACAGACCATTTGAGGTCTGGTCGCTACATTGTAAGTAAATAAAAGTGTGATGATCATCATTATTAGATTATTGTCCAAGTGAGGAAAGGATGATGGAGACTATGATTCCCCCACAAGTCAGGATGATACTCCGGACGAAAAGGAAAAAAAGAAAAAAAAAAGAGGCCTTAAAAAAAGAAAAAGGCCCAAATAAAAAAATGAGAGAAAAAAAGAGAGAAGGGACAATGTTACTATCCTTTTACCACACTTGTGCTTCAAAGTAGCACCATGATCTTCATGATAGAGAGTCTCATATGTTGTCACTTTCATATACTAGTGGGAATTTTACATTATAGAACTTGGCTTGTATATTCCAATGATGGGCTTCCTCACAATGCCCTAGGTCTTCGTGAGCAAGCGAGTTGGAGTCACACCCACTTAGTTTCTTTTGTTGAGCTTTTGTACACTTATAGCTCTAGTGCATCCGTTGCATGGCAATCCCTACTCACTCACATTGATATCTATTGATGGGCATCTCCATAGCTCATTGATACGCCTAGTTGATGTGGGACTATCTTCTCCTTTTTGTCTTCTCCACAACCACCATTCTATTCCACATATAGTGCTATGTCCATGGCTCACGCTCATATATTGCGTGAAGATTGAAAAAGTTTGAGAACATCAAAAGTATGAAACAATTGCTTGGCTTGTCGTCGGGGTTGTGCATGATTTAAATATTTTGTGTGATGAAGATAGAGCATAGCCAGACTATATGATTTTGTAGGGATAACTTTCTTTGGCCATGTTATTTTGAGAAGAGATGATTGCTTTATTAGTACGCTTGAAGTATTATTATTTTTATGTCAATAGTAAACTTTTGTCTTGAATCTTTTGGATCTGAACATTCATGCCACAATAAACAAAATTACATTGAGAATTATGCTAGGTAGCATTCCACATCAAAAATTCTGTTTTTATCATTTACCTACTCGAGGACGAGCAGAAATTAAGCTTGGGGATGCTTGATACGTCTCCAACGTATCTATAATTTTTGATTGTTCCATGCTATTATATTATCTGTTTTGGATGTTTAATGGGCTTTACTAAGCACTTTTATATTATTTTTGGGACTAACCTATTAACCGAAGGCCCAGTGCAAATTGCTGCTTTTTTGCCTATTTCAGTGCTTCGCAGAAAAGGAATATCAAACGGAGTCCAAACAGAATGAAACCTTTGGGAGAGTTATTTTTGGAACAAACGTGATCCAGGGGACTTGGAGTGGACTTCAAGAAGAAGCAAGGAGGCCACGAGGCAGGGAGGCGCGCCTGCCCCCCTGGGCGCGCCCCCACCCTCGTGGGCCCCTCGCAGCTCCACCGACCTACTTCTTCCTCCTATATATCCATATACCCCAAAAACATCCAGGAGCACCATGAAACCCTATTTCCACCGCCGCAACCTTCTGTTGAGATCCCATCTTGGGACCTTTTCTGGCGCTCCGCCGGAGGGGGAATCGATCACGGAGGGCTTCTACATCAACACCATAGCCTCTCCGATTATGTGTGAGTAGTTTACCACAGACCTTCGGGTCCACAATTATTAGCTAGATGGCTTCTTCTCTCTCTTTGGATCTCAATACAAAGTTCTCCTCGATCTTCTTGGAGATCTATTCGATGTAACTCTTTTTGCGGTGTGTTTGTCGTGATCCGATGAATTGTGGGTTTATGATCAAGATTATCTATGAACAATATTTTAATCTCCTCTGAATTCTTATATGTATGATTTAATATCTTTGCAAGTCTCTCCAAATTATCAGTTTGGTTTGGCCTACTAGATTGATCTTTCTTGCAATGGGATAAGTGCTTAGCTTTGGGTTCAATCTTGCATTGCTCGATCCCAGTGACAGCAGGGGAAACGACACGTATTGTATTGTTGCCATCGAGGATAAAAAGATGGGGTTTATATCATATTGCTTGAGTTTATCCCTCTACATCGTGTCATCTTGCCTAACGCGTTACTCTGTTCTTATGAACTTAATACTCTAGATGCATGTTGGATAGCGGTGGATGTGTGGAGTAATAGTAGTAGATGCAGAATCGTTTCGGTCTACTTGTCGCGGACGTGATGCCTATATACATGATCATGCCTAGATATTCTCATAACTATGCACTTTTCTATCAATTGCTCGACAGTAATTTGTTCACCCACCGTAATACTTATGCTATCTTGAGAGAAGCCACTAGTGAAACCTATGGCCCCCGGGTCTATTCTCCATCATACAAGTTTCCAATCTATTTTTACTTTCCAGTCTTTACTTTCAATCTTTATCATAAAAAATACCAAAAATATTTATCTTATTATCTCTATCAGATCTCACTTTTGCAAGTGGCCGTGAAGGGATTGGCAACCCCATTATCGCGTTGGTTGCAAGGTTCTTATTTGTTCGTGTAGGTACGAGGTGACTTGCGTGTAGTCTCCTACTGGATTGATACCTTGGTTCTCAAAAACTGAGGGAAATACTTATGCTACTTAGTTGCATCACCCTTTCCTCTTCAAGGGAAAAACCAACACAGTGCTCAAGAGGTAGCAAGAAGGATTTCTGGCGCCGTTGCCAGGGAGATCTATGCCAAGTCAAGTCAAGTCAAGACATACCAAGTACCCATCACAAACTCTTATCCCTCGCATTACATTATTTTCCATTTGCCTCTCGTTTTCCTCTCCCCCACTTCACCCTTGCCGTTTTATTAGCCCTCTTTTTCCGTTCGCCTCTTTTTCGCTTGCTCCTTGTGTGCTTGTGTGTTGGATCGTTTGTCACGATGGCTCAAGACAATACTAAATTGTGTGACTTTTCCAATACCAACAACAATGATTTTCTTAGCACTCCGATTGCTCCTATTACTGATGCTGAATCTTTTGAAATTAATGTTGCCTTGCTGAATCTTGTCATGAAAGATCTATTCTCTGGCCTTCCTAGTGAAGATGCCGCCACCCATCTAAACAACTTTGTTGATTTGTGTGATATGCAAAAGAAGAAAGACGTGGATAATGATATTGTTAAATTGAAGCTATTTCCGTTTTCGCTTAGAGATCGTGTTAAAACTTGGTTTTCGTCTTTGCCCAAAAATAGTATTGATTCTTGGAATAAGTGCAAAGATGCTTTTATCTCTAAGTATTTTCCTCCCGCTAAGATCATCTCTCTTAGAAATGATATTATGAATTTTAAGCAACTTGATCATGAACATGTTGCACAAGCTTGGGAGAGGATGAAATTATTTTTTTTAAATGTACTTTTTTGTCGATTTACGTATATGTTCTTATATATGTGCATATTTGTAAAACAATTGTGTATGTATAGGAAAATTTATTTATATTGTTTTTGTCCATATTTTTTGTCAATTTATGTATATGTTCATATTTAGAAGAAAAAGAAGGAGAGGAAAAAGGAAAATAAGAAGAGGAAGAAGGAGAAGAAGAAGGAGAAGAAGAGGAGAGGAAGAAGAGGAGAAATAAATAAGAAGAGGAAAAAAGAAGAAAAAATAGAAAATATTCTATTTTTTCTTCTTCTCCTCTATTCCTTTCTTCTTCTCCTGTTTTTTTTTCTTCGATCTTCTCCTCTATTCGTTTCTTCTTCACCTCTTTCTTTTTCTTCTTACTCTTCTTATTTTTTATCGGGTATGTCGTTGTCGATATACCCCATCCCCGATAACTTCGACATGAGGAGGGGGGTCGATATATACCCCCTCCCCGATATCTTCGACATGAGGGGGGAGGGGGTCGCCTAGGGTTCGAGGGGGCGAGGGTCGGGAACTAGCTAGGGTAGAGGTTCGAGGGTCGAGGGGTCGAGGGTCAAGGGTCGCCGAGGGGTCGACAGGTTGCCTTGTGTCAAAGTATTGAAGAAATCCATGGCTTCATCATTAGCCGGAAGTAACCGGGGCATGATGGTACGAAGCTCTCCAAAGTTATTCTGGAACGGAGTCCCGGATAGGATAATTCGTCTTTTTGTACGAATTATCCTATCCGGGACTCCATTCCAGAACAACTTTTGAGAACTTCGTACCACCATGCGCCTGTTACTTTTGCCTAATGATGAAGACATGGTTTTGTTGAATCCTTTAACACTAGACAATTTTCTGCACATCCAGAATGCCGCCATTTTGTTAAATCCCTTGTCGGTCCGGACGCCGGACAATCATGAGAGAGGCGGTCCGGCCCAAACCCTAGAAGCGCTGCCGAGGCCACCCAAATTTACCAAGTTAAAAGAGCGTTGTCGTCGAGGCCACCCCGAACCCTATAAGCGTTGCCGAGGCCACCCCAAACCCTAGAGAAGTGTTGAGGCCACTAATATGATTCCTTGTTGTGATTAGCTAGCTAGGTCTACGTTTGCCCCTAATATATCCACCTGTTGTCATGTTTGTATAATAATTGCCATGTTATAATATTTGCAGAAACAATGGAGCACGGACGAGACGAGGAAGCCGAAGTGGTGTTGGGGGACATAATCGCAGCTGGAGCTGATGTCTTGTCGTATCTCAACGATAGCGATGGTCTGGAAGGACATGGTGAAGAAGCAGGCTACGGTGATCGAACAATGGAGGAGGAGGGACATGATTATGATGGCTCCGTTGACCGAATGCCGGTGGAAGAAGGACACCGTGATGACGGCTCCGGTGACCGAACAGAGTCAGGCCAGGTATATATATTAATTAAGCCTGTACTGACTAGATGCATTCATTGTTTTGGTATGCACACATATTAACTCTCGTATTTCTTCTTTTTTCTAGCCCTCTGGATCGAGCACAACTTCGGTAAAGAGACGAGGCCCGAAGAGAAAATTGCACTCGGATGAAAAGTTCACGATCACAGAAATCACGCGCGATGGCCAACCGATTGCACCCATCCGGACCAAGGAAGCATTTTCTGCATAGTGCGGGGTTCTTGTTAGGGACATCATCCCGATCAGCATCCACCAATGGTATAAGCCTAAGGAGGAAGACCCTGAGGTGTCTTATGTCAACGATAGGCAGAAAGATGATCTTTGGACCGAGCTGAAGGCAAATTTCACCCTACCGCCAGAGGAGGATCCGGAGAAGCCAGTTATAGAGCCATTGGTCAAGGCTCGTGCTCTTAAGAAGATGGCGGATCTATTTAGGAGGTGGAAGACTGAGCTGAAAACAACGTTTGTCGACAAAGACAAGACTCCAGAATTCACCGGCCGGTTTGAGAAGATCAGAGATCACTGGGATGCATTTGTGGCCCACATGACATCGGACAAGAGTAAGAAGATGTCAACGAGAAACAAGATAAATGTTGCGAAGAAGGAGCATCACCATCGCACGGGGTCAGGTGGCTACCTCAAAGCCCGGTCGTTGTGGGCCAAGGCTGAGAATGACCTGCTTGATAAAGGGGTCGAACCAGAGACATTGAACTGGCCAAACCGTTGCCGGACTTGGTTCTTCGGGGTTGGCGGAACCTTGGACCCTGTAACAGGGAAGTGCATTTGGACGAACGAGCAACTGCGAATACCTGTCACGAAGCTTCAGGACTATATCGCCGCAGCGCAGGAAGGGACGTTCGTTCCCAACAGAGAGAACGACGAGCTCACAATGGCCCTCGGGAATCCTGAGCACCCTGGACGGACACGAGGCACGCCAGGCTCCGTTCCGTGGAAGGCTGGGTTTCCGGACGCAGGCGGTTACAAATGCCAGGAGAGGAGGAAGAAAGTGGAGTAGACCCAACTGCAGAAGTTGCACACAAGGGTACAAGCGCTAGAGGAACGAGAAGCAGTTCGCAGCAAGCGACCTGCCGAAGCTATCCCCGAAGCTACCCCGCCATCTCAGCGGAGAAGTAGCGTGGCTTCCACCAAGCTACTTCAGGAGCCTGTCTTGACGGCTCCTGCTAGCTACCCCGTGGATGCTATCACGGAGTCTCAACATTGCAGCTAGCAGCAATTCAAAGTCAAGGCGGCTGTCGGCTCTGTTCGACCTCCTGAACCCGGCGTAACTTTTCACTGCCGTCCGATTCTAGAAGGATATGCTAGGGTGACGGTGGATGAAATAACGGAGGGATTTGAGGACCTCGAGCTTGACCACCCTACCGGTGAAGGGGAGACTCGGCTGGGTTCTGCTCTGAAGACTCCATGCCTATGGCGGAAGGAGCTCATCAACCTTCTGAACTGGATGCCTCCGCCTCCTCCTCCTCCTCCTCCGGTGAGTCAGGGCACTCCGCCTCCTCCTCCGCCAGCTCCTCCGGCGAGTGATCAGGGCACTCCGCCTCCTTCTCCGGCGCGTGGCGGCACTCCGCCTGCGCCGGTGCGCCCGAGCAGCCAGCCTCCTCCTTCTCTGCCTTGTCAGCAAGGGCGGAAGAGACTCGCCGCCGCTCCGGCTGCTCCGGCGCGTCGTAGTCCTTCTCCTCCGCCTCGTAAGCAAGGAAAGAAGACAGCCGCAGCCACTCCATCTTCTCCGGCGTCTAGCAGTACAGCCAGAGGCGGGAGGCAATACAGATTCGGTCCATCTCTCAAGCCTCTAGAGAAGTTACCATACGAGAGGACCATGGAGGAAAACAAGAAGATCATGGAAGCCAAAGTGAGGGACTTCTTTGAAGCGGTGAAAGCAAAGAAGCATCCACCTCCGGAGGAGAAGATATATCCGGTGAAAGCGAAGCGCACTATCGATGCCCTGAAGCGACCACCACCTTCTCTGCCGCAATCCAACTATGATCGCATTATTCAAAGGTCATATATCGAAGCGGAACGGTCGGGAAGTACTATCAGTGATCAAAGGTTAGCAGAACGACGAGCTGGGGAAAAAATTGCCCAGCTCGGCGAACAAGCGAACCAATCATGCCCCCCGCTCAAGGTGTCTAGCGATATCGTCGCTAATCATCCGGAGATTTTTCCCGGTACCAATCTTGGAGATTACCTACCCGACGATGTACATTATGATACACTGGAGGTGGACGAACACAAATACCATTACGGGAAGCCTCTCGTCAAAGATGAAAGATCTCTAACAATGATGATGCGAAGATTCCATGATTGGTACATGAAAACCTACAGAGAGTCTGGGGGAAGGATACTTTGATGCTGAGAGTTAAAGAGGAGCATGACCTCGTTGGAATTGATCTGTTGTCTGTTCCATTTGAGGAGTTCTTCCAGTTTTTCAATCAAAAGGCCCTCGATAAATTAACGGTCACTTGCTACTGTCTGTAAGTACTACTTCTATCATTAAGTCTCTATATATAGCTCAGCTCTTTCATTGCATGTATATATAATTATCCTCACTATATTATGCAAATTGAAGATCGCCGAATTGAAGAAAAGACAATCGGTGATATTGGGTTCATTAACACAAATCTCATAGATGCATTTATGGTTGAATATCATGCCAAAGATACCGAGGCCAACTTGCTACGATCGTTGGTAATAAATCAAAACAAAGATATAATACTCTTTCCTTACAACTTCAAGTGAGTGTTATATTTGGTTTCCTTATTAGTCGAGGTTATAGCTAGTAATGTAATTGATGAGTTATGCATGCGTGCGCAGGGTCCACTACAATCTTCTAGAGATTAAGCTTGAGCAGGGACTAGTAACCGTCTTAGACTCGAGACGAAAAGATCCCAGGAGTATGCGGACATGACTGAAATGCTCGAGAAGTAAGTTAAATCGATCATTATCGCACCATATCGGCAACTTTGTTCACTTCCTGATATCAAGTAATTGTTTTCTTTGTTTGGCAAGGTTTGGAAAAAATTCACCGCAAAAGCTCCAGGACTGCCGGGGAAGCTGTGATTTACACGCCCGAAAGTAAGTACTACTAGTTAGTTCCGCGCATCTCCTAGTGATTCAAGCGTTAGTTTCATCAATACCATTTAGCATGCTTGCTTATCAGTTTGATTGACCTCTATTTCTTGTAAAGTGGTTGTGGCAGGAAGCCGGGAATAATTACTATGGATACTACGTTTGCGAGTCCATCCGCCACACGACCTGTGAGCGGGGCTACTCTAAAAAACAATATGAAGTGCGTAAGCAATAATATTCACAATTTTATTTTATTACCATCATTTGTGTTGAGTTTCATTCATTCATATATGTGTATTGACCCCCTTCTTCAAATTAGATGTTTCAGATGCGTGATGAACTCCTAGCACCAGATCGCATGCGAGCAATTCAAGAGGAATTGGCAGCATTCTTTCTTGACCACGTGATCAATAAAGACGAAGAATACCATGTGGACCCTGAGTTCATATATAATGAGGGGATTATATTGTAAGAGATCTTATATTGTATATATGTAGCCAGTAGCGTCGGATAGATATACGAAAACTTGTTGTTCGACCAATCTCTCAGAGAAGGAGAGGTCGATATCACTTCTCTCTGTATGCATAGGTTCATGACGATCTTCTGTACTTAATGGTTTCCTTCATTTGCTTACTAGCTAGTGTGTCGAGTCCTCTCTATTCGTATAGTACGTAGCGTCGACCAAGCACGGAGATAAGAGAGGACACTTCTCTCTATTAATTAGCTAGCTAACACAATATATGAAACACCTAAATTAACCCTACAAAACCCACCCCCTTTCAAAAAAAAAACCTCAGCTCCTGCCAGCTGCTGACGCGTGGATGCCTTTTGGTCCCGGTTGGTACTACCAACCGGTACCAACCGGGACCAAAGGCCCTCCTGCCTAGGCTCGCCGCAGCGGCCACGTGGAGGCCCATCTGTCTCGGTTGGTGTAAGAACCGGGACTAAAGGTATAGGGCTTTAGTACCGACCCTTTAGTCCCGGTTCCCCAACCGAGACAAATGGGCCTTATGAACCGGGACAAATGGCCCTTTTTCTACTAGTGAGCATTGACCTAAACCTATTCAGGCCAACTATAATCGATCCCCGATCCGGCGTTAGAGGAGTAAAAATTTGGTTTTCCTCCTCTATACAAGACCTAGCCGAACCCCTAAAACCCATAAAGAAGGATAACTTATCCTCCTCCGCATATACGGCGACTATATTTACTCCGCTGCTACTGCTTGGAGGAAAAAATCCCTTCCCCTCCGCTGCCTCACCCACCCCACTTCCGCACCACATCTACGTTGGCGCTATCCTTCCCGCCCTCGTCGGCCACCACCTGCCACCGCGGACGCTCCGTAGGCCCCGCCGTGGTCCTCGCCCAGCCGGATTTGAGCCTCTCTCGCCGTCGTCGGCACATAAATCGGCAGATCTACGGCTGCAGCCGCCGCCGTGGGATTTGACGCATCTGGCCGCCGACGATGGTGCCTTTGTCATGGATTGGTCGGCTACCGAACCGCACAGCCTCACCAACGAGTCTGCACCGCATGCAGGTATGGCCACCTCCTCTAGCCGCTTGAATCTCAGTCGTTGTCGACTCGCCTGCAAAGACACGCCCGGCCGTCGGCCAGGCTCGACACTGGCCCAGCAGCTAGTCAGCTCCCTGTTGCCGGTCATAAAATGCGACAACTTCCCGCGACAGGTGGCACACTGAGTTTCGACCACACCGGAACATCCTGGATGGGGTGTTCTTCAAGTGCAAAAAAAGATGGGTGATTGCTTGTTTTGATTCGGTTGTTCACCAGATTCGACGCAATTTGTAGCTCATTGTTTGCTCAAATTTGTGTGTAGGATGGATGCAAGTTTTGGTATTGGGAAGGAAATTACATCGATCTATTGATCACGAGAAATTTGATAAATGTTTGTGCACTCATTGCTAGAGTAGACTAGAGATGAGACTAGATTCGACGCAATGTCAAATTCATCAAAACCGAAGAAGAAAGAAGTGTGCAAGCTCAAGAAACCAATCGAGAGAATCAACAATGAAGACATAGAGAAAATATTAATCCAACTAGTGGGAGCAGTTATGGAAGTTGGATATCTACTGAAGTGTCTAACTGTTGTTCTTGTTTTCTTTGGTTTAATTCTTGTAGCGAAGAATTGGTGAATTATTTACTCCCATGTATCAAACTATCATTCAATGAAGTAAAGAAGGAATGAAATTTGTTTCGGTGGCCGGAAATGAAATGCAAATGATAAAAAAATTACTTTGTTATATTTAGGGGATCGGCTAGGTCCGGCAAAAAATTAGTGGAGTAAATATAGTCCATTAAGTTTACTCCGCCGTTTTATTTCTCTATTTATAGGGGATCGGTCAGAGTTGGGCTTACATTTATAGCAAATGATGTAAACTGCAGTGAGAACCCTCCTACCTATCCAGTTACTGGCTAGGAAATGAATTAATCCTATGCAAATCTCTTGACTATAGTTTCAAGAAGTCGGTGCAAATCAAAGTCTTGCAGGAGAATTTAGTTTATTAGCATCAACAGCAATAGCTCTCTTTACAGACTTCTATTAGACTTGCTCACTTATAAAGAACCCATAAAAAATTGAATCAAATATGCTCATAATGAATATACCAAGTTGAAACGCATAGGAAAGATGGTCTAATATTGGTATGTCAAGCTTAGAGGCAAATTTATTCAAGCTAAGCTTAGTTCTTTCGCAGGAGGGATCATGTGCCATGTAAATGAGCCATGCGAAAAGGGCTGGGTGGCCGCGTGAATCGCGACGCAAGCGAACAGTGAAGATAGACGGTGTAGGTACATGAGAGTAGAGTTACAACTTTCCCAACTGAGAAGATGTTGGCCCCTTCAATTTCTCTTATTAAACACAAACAACGACACATGAGCAAATTCATCTTGTTTGAAGGAATGATAAAGCTCTTGTAGCCGCTAACCTACCCGAGGACCAAGCTCATATTGAAGATTATTAGATATATATTGACCTACCAAAGGACCAAAGACTTCATGTCGCGGTCTACTACCCAAGTCTTTATAAGGAGCAAGACCTACCTTAGCAAAGCATGAATAAATTATTTCCCATTTTACTTGTCTATCTGTATCTTGAAATCGTGCAGTCCCATGCCATGCCTTATTCGTTGTGTCTGCGCGAAGTAGGGATATGGATTTGATAGGCATAGGCGTAGAAGGCATGAGGAACTACCCATTGATCACTAGAATCACAACACGCACTCTATGGCTGTGTTGACTTTCAACCTCACGCGCCATCACAAGGAGGCATCACCGTGATATTTGCTTGTTTGGGCGGAATGGATTGGCGGTCAGAGGCTGGGATGGAATGGGGATGGTGCCGGAGTTGTCCGTGGTGACGGTTGGAAAAAGGGCGAGAGTGATCAAAGATTATTCTTTAAAATTTCTGGCTAACAAAACGTGTAAGCTTCAGCGAAATATACTTTATTAGGCCCCATTAAGTTTCTGTTGGACTAGGTCTGTTTAATAGTCAAAGCAAATACTCTTTGGAAAAAAAGAATACTAGCCCACGCATGCACACCACACTCTGCCGCTTGATCCGCACGCTCCGGCCGTGCGCACGACGCGGCTGCCTCCAACAGATCGCAACGGCCCCTGTGCATGCAGCCACACGGAAGGCTGTGCAATATTGTATCGTGGAGAAAATCTGGAAAAGAAATGAAAAGAAGAAGAAAGCACGACATCTGCCTTTGGCTATAGTTTTTGTGTGTCAATTTGTTCGTCTATTTTGATGTGATCGATCCATGGACCAAGTCCAACACCTACTGATTGATCACTGGAACCACAACATGCAGTCGGTGACTGTGTTGACTGCTATCCCTTGTTCTCTAGCTGGACCACTAGCCATGCTACCGTGCGTCTTGAGCATGCAGCATAGAGATATTTGCTTGTTTGGCTGGGAGGAATTCGGATGGTGGCAGATTTGCTATTCGTAGTTAAGGTTGGCAAAAT
Organism: Triticum aestivum; assembly: GCF_018294505.1. Classification (NCBI taxonomy): domain Eukaryota; kingdom Viridiplantae; phylum Streptophyta; class Magnoliopsida; order Poales; family Poaceae; genus Triticum; species Triticum aestivum. The sequence goes on from NC_057811.1 coordinate 461,939,560, forward strand.
AAGGCAAGATAGGTATATGGTGTTGGCTGGGGAGCCTCTATATTTGTCAGCTTTCTTTACCGGTTTGTCCGCATAGCGATTTCATCATATCAATGTTAGCCCAAACTTTACAAACATGCACAGTTGAAAAAGTGATGGCCTTTGTTGCTGCAGGCCAATGTTGCTGGTATCTTGGCAATGGAGACGAATACGCAATGAGTCATGTTGATCCATTGACACAACACATCCTCTTTCAGTAAAAAATAAAAGCATGGAGAACACGACAAGATGAGTAGGATGCGAGGAATACACATGCCCGCTTCATGAATGGCATGTTAGACAAGTACTGTGCCACGCGTACCTGTAAAACAGGGAAGATTATATTGTGCAAAATTCTGGCTACCCAAACTTGTCAAGCTTCACTGATATGTACTTTGTAAGGCCCTTTTACTGAGTTTGGTTCGAGTTCTTAATCAACCGACAAAGTAAAGATCCTTCGAACAGAAAAATAACTATGTTCGCATGAAGACACGATTAGTTTTCCTCCCCAAGAAGCGACTCCTAGCCACTAGGGTTCCCCTTCTCCCATCTGCGCCGCAGCCGGTCCACCCTGTCTCTAATGGCGTTTGGGCCATGGGGTGCGGTGGATGCTGGCAGCTACCAGCAGGAGGGACCCCGCTCTCGTTCCTGTTTGGATCATCGTCTCGGTTGGGATGGTGTGGCGGCAACGATGTCCACTAGTAGGAATTATGTCTCTCATGTCTGATCCCCGGCCCGATGGTGTGTCTAGTGTCATCAGAGGACATGTGGAGGTGTGTCTCCTCTTCGATCTCGCATGATTCGGTCGGTGCTGGCCTTCAATGGATCTTTTTTTGGAAAAGGAGGATTACCCCCGGCCTCTGCATCAGAACAATGCATGCGGTCATCTTATTGAAAGGTGTCAATCAAAACAAAGTTCGCACTTACTGTCGGTGTCAAAACCGGCGGATCTCGGGTAGGGGGTCCCGAACTGTGCGTCTAAGGTCAATGGTAACAGGAGATAGGGGACACGATGTTTACCCAGGTTCGGGCCCTCTCTATGGAGGTAATACCCTACTTCCTGCTTGATTGATCTTGATGAATATGAGTATTACAAGAGTTGATCTACCACGAGATCGTAATGGCTAAACCCTAGAAGTCTAGCCTGTATGACTATGGTAATGAGTACATCTCTTCCGGACTACACCCTCCGGTTTATATAGACACCGGGGGGATGTAGGGTTACATAGAGTCGATTACATAGGAAGGAATCTTCATAGTTGATCGCCAAACTTGCCTTCCACGCCAAGGAGAGTCCTATCCAGACATGGGTACAGTCTTCGGCCTTCGTGTCTGCACAGCCCATAAGTCCGGGCCATGGATAACAGGCCGGACGCCCGAGGACCCCTTAGTCCAGGACTCCCTTAGTAGCCCCCGAACCAGTCTTCAATAGCGAGGTGTTCGGCACACAGATTGTCTTCGGCATTGCAAGGCGGGTTCCTCCTTTAATGATTTCCAAGTAATGTATTCGGCCGTAGATTCAATGTCGCTCCCCTCGGCTTCCGCGCGTTAATAACCTCGTCTTCCACGTGTCAAGCGAATGCAGAAGGTCAGGGTATTTTGCAAATAACACCCTGTTCAGGCCAGGAAGAGCGCCTATTTAAAGAGATCGGATCTTAGATCCATTCGGCATCCCGCGGAGAAAATCCCCAAAGACTACTAGGAGAAGCCATTCCAACATGGCTAGCATTCCCAGTTCCTCCTCCGACTCAGAGAGAGGCGAGTGGCAGAGGTGCTCAGTGGCCCACAGTCAATTAGAGAAGCTGCAAACGCAGGGATTTCTCCCCCCTGCAGATCTGGTCCCTGTTCGAGCAGGGCTAGCCTCCCTTAACGGTGAGACCCAGGCGGAGGATTTTCCCAATCCATCCGGGGGGAGCGAGTGTGTTTCGTCCCTTATCTACTAAGGGGCGTTCGGTTTCCCATCCATCCGTTCCTCCGGGGGCTTCTGGAATACTATGGCCTTCAGCTGCATAACTTTACTCCCGCCCCCATTCTGCATATTGCGGGCTATGTCGCTTTGTGCGAACTGTTCCTGGGCATTGAGGCCCATTTCAAACTGTGGAGAAAGTTGTTCTGTCTTGTCTCGCGCAACCACAAGGGGTCGAATATTTGAAGTGGGCGGAGCCGAAGTATGGCGCGTCGCCGATACCGGATACCTGTCCGGCACACCAAGGAAGGCATCTGAAGAATGGCCTTCCGAATGGTTCTATATAGAGGACGTCACTCCGACCCAGTTCGCAAGGGTCTCCCGGAATTTACAAGCGTTCCACTGAAGAAACATCACAGCTGGCGTCCCCGAAGTCTTGAAGAGGAGGACAGTGCGGAAGTTTATCAGCTCCTGGGCAAGATAAAGATGCTTGCCCGGTCCAGATTTACAATAGTTGAGGTAATGGCGACCTCCATAGCGCGAGGGGTTCAGCCACTTCAATATAGAGGGCTCCCAATGTGGCACTACAATGGGGAGGATGATGCCTCCCGCTGTGGTCGGAAAGGTCCGGACACCCCCGCCGCTCTAGCCAAGATACTGGCCGACCTGTTCAAAGGGGAGGAAGAAGAATTTCTCCGCATCAATCGCAGAGACGGGTACTCCATGTACAACCCTCCCAGCTGGGTAAGTCCTAACCCCTTTGCTTTTATTCACTCCGCTCTCTTAGCCATTTTTAATGAATTCCTAATCCGTTTATTTTGAAACAGCACTGGCGGAAGGTAACCGAGGGGCTTACTAGCCCTGCCCCACAGCCGGAGAACCACAACCGGGAGCTTGATCCCGGGTTTGAAGAGGACCCGGATATATTCGTGGTACTCGCGGAAGGGTTGTTTTACCAGGCGAGCTATGATGGCACGAAAGTGGCCATCGTCGCCGATTATCCTGGTCTTCTTCCAACTTCCCACGTAAGTAATCAGGAGAAATCCCTCTCGAAAGAGTTTCCTCGCACTGCCTCACCCACCGCACTATCCCATGCTTCAAAGGGGAGGCGTTCAGCACGTCAAGCTACGCCGGGGACGACTCCCCGGAGAGCGGCTCCCGCGCCGAGCAAGGCCTCGAAAAGGAAGGTCGGCGAAGATAGGGTCGGTCCTTCGTCGAAGAGGTACGGATTTGAAGGTATGCCTTAGCAGTCGTACCCAACCGTGATTGTTATGTTGGTCCTGTATCAGGAAGAAGGTTCACTGGACTATGTCCGGGGATCCGGCCGGTCGCACTCCCAGCAACCGGGATTTAGATCCTACCGGAGAGGCGGGGGCCGCTGTGGGGACAACGTCGGACTGTTCTTCGGCCGAGGGTTCGGAAGATATGTCCGTTACCAACTCAGAAGTAGAGAGCGCCATGACTCATCGGTGTTGTAGGGCTGTCTTACGAGACCCCAAGTCTCGGAAGAGGCATTCAATGCCTTCAGCTCGGCTGACGCGTACATCCGAGCTGCTCGAGATGGGCTTAGAAAAGCCACAAAGCAATATTTGACAGATGTGCAGGTAAGTTTTCTTTGTCCGAAAAGGATAACCATATGCCCGTAGCCCCCGAGACTGAAAGCAGTTGGTACAACTGATTTAAGGATCGTTGTATAACCAGGTCCTTACAGAGAAGAACGACCTGCTAGCCCAAGAGCTGGAGCAGTGTCGGGCACAGCTAAATGCTGCTACTGCCGAACTGGAAAACTCCAAGAAGGCGTCTTCTGGTAACATTCCCCTCCATCGAGGAACAATAATTGTATACCAACTATAATAATACTGTTGCTGATCGCATAATAGGATCGCCAGATCAACTTGAAGAGAAGTTGAAGATCGCCCAAGCTGGAGAGAAAGAGGCGAAAAGGCTACACGCCGCAGGTGAGCGTGTGCTGACCCGAGTCAGAGGGGAGAAAAACAAGCTTCAAGATTCCAACACTGCATTGAGTGAAGAATTGAAAGATGTGCGGGCCCAGCTAGCCGACTCCGTGAAGGAGAACAAGAAGTTGCGGGGCAGCATATTCAGTATGTGTCTGAACTAACCTTAAAGTAGTTCGGAGATAAATGGAACTGATATAGTTATGATTGCAGGTATATTGACCGGCCGTTCCGAAGAGGAGGTGTCTGGATCATCAAGTGATCTGCTGCAAGGGCTGTCGCAAGTGCACGAACAAGCTCGGCTGGCGTTGCGGAGTGTTGCCAAGGCCCTATGGCCATCCGCCTCCCCTCCAGGAAGCATGGAGAAGCTCGTAGAGCTGTTCAGGGGAGCGCGGTGGCGTATCCTACTATGGAAGATATCGGCCTACCAAGAGGGTGCGCGAGAGGCCTGGGCCATGGTGAAAACGCGATATACCAAGTTGGATCCTAATCACATGGCCCGTGTCGGACCACTAGGGTAAAATGGGGAAGAAATTCCCGTTAGTTTAGTATATGACCAAGTAGAGGTGGCCGCCAAATATTCCCAACAGGATTGTAAGTTAGACCACCTGTTGGACGGTGTAGAGGAGGAAGTGTTTGAGTCCAAGTGACTATGTACTTTCCTTGATATATGTAACTCTAGCTGAATTGAATAGCATTTGTCATGGCAGACCTTTTCACTTCAACCTCCGGACCCGAAGGTGCGGAGTGTTTCCGAATACCCGCGCGGCCGAATAGACCGGGGTATGCGTGGAAACTAGGCGTAGGGGTCATAGTTGCTTGAACAGACAAGTTGTATCCGGCTAGTTATGTTATATTACATTGAGATTGTAAGAAACATCTTCCAGAGAGAATAGTTCCATTAAGGGTTCCTTTCCCTGGGTGTGCAGCATTAGTGTACATGTCCAAATTGTGATGTAAAAAATCACAGTGTGTATAACTTCTGGGGGTTCACAATGGAGTGAATGCAAAAAACATCTTTAATTCACCGGCCGAATATTCCCTTAAGAACGCTAGCTTTCGGCTTCACCCAGTCTGAGGTACACATCCGGATAACCCGGTAGTAACAATCGCAGAGGTGCTCCCTTTATGCCCTAGCCGAACTAACGGGAACGTAGGGCATAAGCATAGGAGCCAGGCAACCCAGCTTGGCCAAAACTTAAGTCATATCGATGCATATAGTGGCGAAGAAAAGGTGCATATGGAAAAACACATATGTGAAGAGCTTGATGCTCGAAGAATAATAAAAAGCTTCTGTCCAAGAAGCCCCCAGGTATAATGGACGTACATATTTAAAGATGTATGCGTCAGGGGTGTGCGGTCTAGCCGTACGAGAGCTTTAAAGCGAGAATAAAAGAATAATCAAAAAAGAGAGAAAAAATAATGGAAACTACAGGGGAGAAGGAGACGAACAAAGAGTTCGGCGCTAGGCATAGAATCTTCGGAGTCTGGCCGTGTTCCAGGGGTTTGGCTCGAGGCGATTGTCTGATGCATCACGAAGACGGTACGCTCCGCCGGTGAGAACTTCGTCAATTATGAAGGGACCCTCCCATTTGGGCTTGAGTTTGTCCTTTTTCTTCTCCGTCATGCGTAGAACGAGTTCGCCAACGTTGTAAGTCTTGGCCCGTACTTCTCTTCTTTGATATCTTCGAGCCTGCTGTTGGTAAAATGTTGAACGGGCTTTTGCGACATCGCGCTCCTCCTCCAGGGCATCTAGGTTATCCTGCCGATCAAGCTCGGCTTCTCTCTCTTCATACATACGCACTCGAGGTGAGTCGTGAATAATATCGCAGGGCAACACAGTCTTCGCGCCATACGCCATGAAGAAAGGTGTGTATCCGGTAGTACGGTTGGGCGTGGTCCGCAGCCCCCAGAGTACGGAGTCGGGCTCCTCAACCCAGTGCTTGTCTGATTCTTTCAAAGACCGCACTAGTCTGGGCTTGATGACGCTCATAATAAGACCATTAGCTCGTTTGACTTGACCGTTTGTTTGCGGGTGGTAGACGGAGGCGTAATCGAGTTTAATGCCAAGATTAGCACACCAGGTTTTCACCTCGTGTTGGGGATATTACCACTGGCCGTAAACCGGCCAGGAGAGGCCAGGTTAACTTCATAAGTAGTTCGTCTGTATCTGAAGCCCATGAAGACAGACGGTGACGCTTCATGAAGGCCCAGGGCCCAAAGCCGGTTTAAGGCATGTAGACACAAACCGGCATTGAGATGTAAACTTGTGTTGTAAGATATGCGTAGCACAGACCGAGCCGGACACGATTATGAGCCGGCCTCGGAGTCTGTAAACCGACGGGAGTCAACCCATGTATATAAGGGGACGACCCGACGGCGGTTCAGGGACAACAGACAACAATTCGAGACTCAGGCAAAGCGTATTCGCTCCCTGGTCATCGAAACCCCATCAATTCCATCACAACTAGACGTAGGCTTTTACCTTCATCGAAGGGGCCGAACTAGTATAAAACTCTCTTGCGTCCCTTGTCCGCTTTAACCCCTTTGAGCTAACCCGTAGCGATGGCTCCACGACTAAGTCCTTTCTCTAGGACATCTGCCGTGACAAAACCACGACAGTTGGTGCCCACCATGGGGCTATCGCACGATGGTTTCAAGTTCTTGGAGGGCAGCTTCGAAGGAATCAAGGGTTACGCTATGGGCCGGATGACCAAGAGTCGTCGCGGCAAGCTCTACATCGACGATGCAGGCTGGGGCCCCGAGGTCGGCTCAATCGAGTACGGGTACCGGGTCCCCTTTGGTGGCATACACGTTTTCATTGGCAAGATCGGTGAACCGTGCCCTGAGCCGGACATCTGCACCGACCTCGTCGAAACGGCTCAGCGTGCGAGATCTGCCCGGGTCAAGCCTATCATGAAGCGTGCCTTCGTGGGAGTTATCCATGGAGGTGAATCTGAGGAGATCGGAATCTGGTGGTGAGACCATCGTTTATTCCGGCGACAAGTCATCGGCTGGAGAGACCGAGTCGTTATATCAGTTACAAGATGGCCGGATTGGGGGCTGTTCCGATGGCGACAGGATTTCGGACCCCTTTGATCTGCCAAACCGGGTGGCGATCTTCATGGCCGGCACGCAACCAGCGCTCCACTCTTCAACCGCAGCGGCGATGATTTCCAGATCAGCAGCGGCGGCAGCGGCTGGGGCAGGAGGCCCTGTGCGACCGCCGGCTCAGGTTCTATCTGATTTGTTTGATATGTTGGCAATGCTAATGGTAGAGGTTAACCCGGCGGATCAGGATACACACAATGCGGAAATCGCGAAAGTGAAAGATCAGATCACCCAGGCAAAAGCCGACTTAGCAGCTGAGGATATCAGGATAGCCGCGGAGCGGGCCGCTTTGGATGCACAAGCTTATCGGATTATGCTGGATCAGAGTGCGTCGAACAAAGTCCTGAAGAGGAGGCACCGATCTCGCCTGCCGCCGGTTTATGACGCTAGAAATCTCTTTAACACCCCAGGGGCAGGAACCAATAACCCGCCGGTGGTAAACCGGGCAGAGGCACCAGGAGCAGGGGCGCCGGTTCAGCCACGTTTGGTGGATCCGCCTCGTCAGAACAACGTTGTGGTACCTCATGTCCCCACACCACCGGGTCATTATTCTAACCCAATGGACAACATTGTCGCTGCCGCTTCATGGCTGGCGGCCATCCCGATCGAAGGCAATTCTCCAGCAGCGGTCGAGACGCGTCGGGTTAAGAAGCTTCTTCAGACAGCCTTGATTCAACAGGAGGCTTATTCATATAGTCGCGATCGGATTCATTCCACTCCCCGTCCAAGCCGGAGTTACAGCAGGCGTATGGATGAACCGATAGTGTCAAGCAATGCGCGGAACCGTGATCCGCCCCGTGGCCATAACCTGGCGGGTGGTGCCGGTGATGCTCAGGATGTGGTGGACGGGGCTCGGGCACGCAGAGAGGCTCAGTTAGTGGCGCAGCACGAGGCCCGTCAGCTTACTCCGGTTCGTCCAACCACATCGCTGGAACCAGGAGTTACCTCTAGTTCCTTGGGAGTGCCATGTCTTGTCCCGGCGTTGCGCAATGTGCGCCTGCCCAAAGATTTCAAGGGCCCGCGCAAGGTGCCAAATTACACCGCTGATTTATCCCCTGAAACATGGGTTGAAAGCTACGAGATGGCCATGGAGATGCTGGACGTGGATGATGCGGCATGTGCGAAGTACTTCACCATGATGCTAGAAGGAATGGCCCGCACTTGGCTAAAGAGTTTACCGGCTAATTCTATCAGGTCATGGGCTGAGTTGAGAGCCCGGTTTGTTCAGAATTTCAAGGATACATGCAAGCAGCCCATGTCAATTGTGGACTTAGCTGCCTGTGTCCAGGAGGAAGGAGAGTCAACAACCCATTGGGTGCGCCGGGTTTTGGAGATTTTGCATTCATCAGACCGCATCAACGCTGACACCGCAGTTTTAACATTGGAAGGCAATTGCCGGTTTCAACCCTTGAAGTTGAAGTTGGGACGGCTCAAACATCATTGTAATGACATGGGAACCCTCATGGCTGCACTGGTGAAGTATGCCGACTCTGATAGTACCAAGGATCCCGAGTCTGACGATGATAAGACAGGGAAGGGAAAGAAGAGCGGCAACGCCAAGGGGCAGCACCACAACCCGGCGGGTCATGGAAACGGCGGTAAGCGTAAAGCGAACCACAGTTTAGATTTTGTGGCTAACACTAATACGCACGACAAGGGCCAGCGGCGTAAGGGTAAACCGCCCCAGCGGAATGGAATGCTGAATCCTAATCCGGACCGTTTGTCGTATCTCTTGAACCAGCCCTGTCCAAAGCATGGGACGAAGGAGGAACCATCTACACACCTCTGGAAAGATTGTTATATCATGCAAGAGTTCAAAAATTCTGATTCTTTCCGGTATGATCATGGATCAGGAGGCGGTTCGGGCTCTGGCTCTCACGGGCCGGGTTATGGCGGAGGAAATTCTGGTTCGGGATTCCATGGTAATCAGGGTGGACATAACAATCAAAGTAATCAAGGTAACCAAGGTGGCTATAATCATCAGGGCAATCAGCAGCAGCAGCAGTCGGGTTACCAGAGCAACCCGAAGCAGTTGAATAGCAGACAGTGTCATGTCTTCACCACTAGCTTGGACAAGCGCGATCAGAAGCTTCATAAAAGGATGGTGAATGCCGTTGAACCGGCGGTGCCCCGTTATTTGCGCTGGTCTGAGCAGCCCATTGTGTGGAGTAGAGACGATCATCTGCCCCGGGTTGACAATCCGAGTCATCTGGCTCTGGTGGTGGCACCTCAGGTGGGAGGTTATAAGTTCACTAAGGTACTCATGGATGGACGGAGTAGTATCAATATCCTTTATTATGAAACTTTCCATTGCATGGGGCTAACAGATAAAAATCTTAAACCGTCCAATACGGTGTTCCATGGTGTGGTGCCTGGTAAGTCGGCATATCCTGTTGGTAAGATAGCTCTGGAGGTGGCTTTTGGAGATGATCATGACTCGCATGACTCGAGATCAGAAACCTTGACCTTTGAAGTGGTGAAAATCAGAAGCCCGTATCATGCCCTATTTGGACGGCCAGCTTATGCTAAGTTTATGGCATGGCCTTGTTGTGTCTATCTACAGCTCAAGATGCCGGGTCACAAGGGAACTATAACCGTGCATGGAAGCCGTAAGATTTCTCTGGAGTGTGAGGAAGGTGATGCGGCTTATGCTGAGTCGGTTTGTGCAACAGAGGAGTTGAAGTTTTACAAAGACAATGTTGATTCGGCAGATATGACTTCGTTGAAGAAACCAACTACGGAGCATGATCCGGCCCTGAAGTTTAAATCGGCTGATGAGACTAAACTTGTTGACTTCGTGCCCGGCGATTCGTCCAAGCAGTTTAGCATCAGCGCTAACTTGGATGCGAAATAGGAAAGCGCGCTCATCGAGTTCATCCGTGAGAATCAGGACATCTTTGCATGGAAGCCTTCTGACATGCCTGGTGTACCGAGAGAACTCGCTGAGCACACCCTCAATGTTGATCCTAAGTATAAACCGGTCAAGTAGTTTCTCCGCTGGTTCAATGAAGAAAGACGTAAAGCTATTGGAGAAGAAGTAGCCAGGATCTTGGCGGTTGGATTTATCGTTGAAGTATTCCATCCTGAGTGGTTGGCTAATCCGGTGCTGGTCCTCAAGAAGAATGGCACTTGGCATATGTGTGTGGACTACACAGATCTCAACAAAGCTTGTGCAGCAGATCCTTTTGCCCTCCCCCATATTGATCAGATTATTGATGTTATGGCGGGTTGTGAGCGGTTAAGTTTTTTTTGGATGCATATTCTGGTTATCATCAGATCAAAATGGCAGTTAAGGACCAGGAGAAGACGGCCTTCATAACTCCCTTTGGAGCCTTCTGCTATGTGTCCATGCCCTTTGGGCTCAAGAGTGCACTGGCAACTTATCAATGGTGTGTGCAGAATTGTCTTCATAAACAGATCGGCCGCAATGTTCACGCCTATGTGGATGATATTGTGGTGAAATCAAGGAAAAAGGAGACATTGATTGATGACTTGAAGGAAACCTTTGATAACCTGCGGGTTTATAAAATGATGCTTAATCCGGCCAAGTGCGTCTTTGGTGTACCTGCAGGCAAGCTCTTGGGTTTTTTGGTGTCTAACAGGGGCATTGAAGCTAATCCGGAAAAGATCAAGGCCATCACCTCCTTGGCTAAACCAAAGTGTATCAATGATGTTCAACGCCTGGCAGGCCGGATTGCCGTGTTGAGACGGTTTGTCAGTCGTCTTGGTGAGAAGGCCATTCCTTTGTATCAGATGCTGAAGAAAACGGATAACTTCGTCTGGAGTGACGCCGCTAATGAAGCATTTGAGGACTTAAAGCGGCAGCTAGCTAATCCGCCGATTCTCGCTGCTCCGGTTGATAAAGAACCGTTGCTGCTATATGTGGCAGCTAACGCTCGGGCTATTAGTGTGGCTATTGTGGTGGAGCGCAAGGAGGCAGGAAAGGAATATCCGGTTCAGCGGCCGGTTTACTATATTAGTGAGGTACTCATTGAATCCAAGCAGAGGTACCCGCATTGGCAAAAATTGGTGTATGGGGTTTTCATGGCAAGCCGGAAGCTTAAGCAGTATTTCCAAGGTCATCCCATCACGGTGGTCAGCTCTGCTCCTTTGGGGGATATAATCCAGAATAGGGAGACAACTGGTCGAATTGCTAAGTGGGCTATCGAGCTCGGGCCTCACGGGTTGAAATACATACCCCGAACGGCGATCAAATCTCAGGCACTTGTGGATTTCATCAATGATTGGACAGAATTACAAGCGCCAGAAGAGAAGCCGGATCACACTTATTGGACTATTCATTTTGATGGGTCCAGGCAATTGGAGGGCTCGGGGGCTGGAGTCGTGTTAACTTCCCCACGAGGTGATAAGTTTTGTTATGTTCTCCGTTTAATGTTCCCTTGCACTAATAATGCAGCTGAATATGAGGCCTTACTCCATGGTCTACGGATGGCTAAGGAGATGAATCTCAGCCGAGTTAAATGCTTCGGTGACTCGGATCTGGTGGCTCAACAAGTGTCTGGCACTTGGGATTCCAAGGACCCACTAATGGCAGCATATCGTCGTGAGGTGGATATTGTTGCAGGTCACTTCAAAGGTTATCAGGTGGATCATGTGGACCGGCGGAAGAATGAAGCGGCAGACGCTTTAAGCCGCCTGGGTTCCTAACGTAAACCGGTTCCACCTAATGTTTTCCTGGACGTTTTGCATAATCCGTCCATCAAGCTCCCTGGTGAAGAGGATTTGGCTGTTCCTGATCCGGAGGCTCAGTTGGTGGCAGCTCTACATGTTATCCCGGATTGGATGGTTCCGTATCTGGCGTATATAAACCGGGGTGAGTTACCAGAGGATGAAACTTTGGCCAGACAGATAACCCGGCGGCCCAAGTCCATGACTATTATCAATGGAGAGTTACATCATTGCAGTGTGACAGGGGTGTTTCAATGTTGTGTATCTCCTGAGGAAGGCCGTGAAATTTTGTGTGAGATCCACGAAGGAGATTGTGGGCACCACGTCGGTTCAAAATCTTTGGTGGCCAAGGCGTTTCGCACAGTTTTTATTGGTTGACAGCTCATGCTGATGCCAAGGACTTGGTTAAAAGATGTGATGGCTGTCAGAAATTCTCACGGCGTGCTCATGTACCAGCACAAGAATTGAGGATGATTCCAATCACCTGGCCATTTGCAACTTGGGGGCTGGATATGGTTGGGCCTTTCAAGAGGTCCAAGGACAAGAAGACCCACCTTTTGGTGGCGGTTGATAAGTTCACAAAATGGGTGGAGGAAGAGCCAGTTAGTAAGTGTGATGCAGCCACGGCAGTTCAATTCATCAAAAAGGTGATCTTCCGGTTTGGCTTTCCACACAGCATTATAACAGACAATGGTACCATTCTGTCAAAGGGTGCCATGAAGGAGTTCTGTCAACGTGAGCACATCCGGCTTGATGTGTCATCAGTGGCTCACCCCCGGTCCAATGGTCAAGCAGAGAGGGCCAATCAAGAGATCTTGAGAGGCATCAAACCCCGGCTTATGGTCCCTTTGCAACGGACGCCGGGTTGTTGGGTTGAGGAGTTACCTTCAGTGTTATGGAGCATCAATACCACACCCAACAGATCGACAGGCTACATGCCGTTCTTCATGGTTTATGGAGCGGAAGCTGTTCTTCCTAGTGACATCCGTCATGACTCGCCTCGTGTAGCGGCATATGTTGAAGCAGATAACGAGAAGGCACGGCAGGAAGCTCTTGACCTGTTAGATGAGGAGCGTGACATGGCGGCGGCCCGTTCGGCGATTTATCAGCAAGATCTGCGTCGTTATCATAGCCGCCGGGTTAGAACCAGAACCTTCCAAGAAGGAGATTTGGTGCTTCGACTCATCCAGGATCAGACGGATATGCACAAGCTATCCCCCCTTGGGAAGGGCCTTTTGTGGTCAGCAAGGATTTGCACAATGGGTCGTACTACCTAATCGATGTTCGAGAGCGCAAAGACTCACGTAAATCGGGGGAGGAGGCCAACCGGCCGTGGAATATTGCTCATCTTCAGCCCTACTATACTTGAGCTACAGGCTCTGCTTATGTACATATTATGACATTGTATATATTATGATCAATATAATAAACCGGAACCTCAGCTAAAGCGGGGTATCTGTTGTTTTCTTACATCACGTGTGGTTACATGGAGCTTACAAAGCGGCGTCCGGTTTACCCCTTGATTTAGCTTCTTAAAGCTTGATATCAGATCACTTGGGGGCTTGGTCGTATCTGAACCATAGCTACACCTCTTGATCGGCGCAATGCCACAACATCACTTGGGAGCTTGGTCGAACCCGAACCATGACTACGCCTCTTGATCGGCATAAAGCCACAGAATCACTTGGGGGCTTGGTCGTATCCGAATCATAGCCACGCCTCTTGATCGGCGTAATGCCACAGCATCACTTGGGAGCATGGTCGAACCCGAACCATGACTACGCCTCTTGATCGGCGTAAACCCACAGAATCACTTGGGGGCTTGGTCGAACCCGAACCATAGCAATGCCTTTTGATCGGCGTAATGCCACAGCATCACTTGGGGGCTTGGTCGAACTCGAACCATAGCAACACCTCTTGATCAAATTTGGGGCCTGGCAGCCCGTGAAAAGCCTCGACTACAACGGTTTTATTTGCCTTTTGCTAAGTTTCTTTTTCTTTTGCTAAGATTTGTGATGTTTTCAAACCAGTGTTTATCAACCCGGTTGGGCTGTCAACTACAAGTTGTCAGTACATGACCAAGTTATAATCCGGAGACTATCAGCCCGGTCTGGTTTTGACTCATAGTCACCAGTCTGGAATAAGCCGGTGGTTATCACAACCCGGAATGGTTTTGTTGTAAACTGGCATTATATAACGGAGATACTTTTACTCCGGATTAAGGTTATTACCTTCATTACAAGGTTGGTCAGCCAACACTATGCCTAAAGGTCGTAGGTATCATATATTTCCATACTTGGTTATCTTTTACAACCTTGGTTATAAAACTTGGTCATATATATAGTTGGGTATCATGACCCATCCGGTGGTAAACTGCCAGGGCATTTTAAGCTTTTTATCTGCGGGAACAATTGGAATAAATAGCTATGGATTATGAACATCATATCTCAAAGCATGGCGGATTAACACGCATCAGTTGCAGATAAATATGCACGAAGGCATAACAGACCAAGTGTTTTAACTAGCCTATTACAAGGCGTTTCAGTACTGAAAGGAATAATTGTTTCTCAATAAACATTGCAGTATGGAAGGTTAAACCGGCCACCGGGTTATGATCACTGAGCAGCTTGACCTGACGGCCGCGGGTCATCTTGCACCGGTTCTTCTTCTTCGTCCCTACCCAGCGGCTGGAAGTCAACAGTTGTCCAGTCGATCCCAGTTAAAGCTTGGAACACAGCTTCGTCGCTTATAAGGGTGGTGGGTTCAATATGAGGGGCATAATTGTGCTTACGGATTGGAGGGATCAGGCTTTGAGTTTCAAGAGCTGGTGCAGCAACCCGCTTGTTATTGATATCATAACTCGCCTGATAATGTGAAAGATCAGCTTCTTCAGCAAGTTGACAAGCCAGTGGACGTACTTCCCGGTTTATGGCACGGAGATCTTCAGTGCAGAATTCTGATCCGTCCTCTTTCAAGCTTGGGTAGCCTTTAGCCACGTCCGTCGGATCAAGATCAGGCACCCATGCTTTTGCCCGGGTTAGCGCGGTCAGAGCGCCAGCCCTTGCAGCAGACCTCTTCAGCTCTTCTATCCGGGCAGGCAGCATAGATAGCCTGTCTAAGGTATCCTTGATCAACGTCGGGGGTGGCTTATTGTGCGAAGCGATGCAGATAATCCGTTGTGCGTCGGTATAAAGTTGCTCTATCAGCATGTAGGCAGCTTTCAACTTCTTCTGCACATCTGAGCCCAGATGGCTAATGCGGGTTCCTGTATCATTACAAACATCAGTAAACCAGCAACGCATGAGAGGATATGTTGAAAGCATAAGGAAGGATGTTTACCAAACATAGCAGAGGTCATAGCATGCACTTGCCGCTTTACACCAGTCAGCTCGTCAACCACCGGTTTAAGAGCGGCTTCTGCGTTTTCATCCCTTTTTATCAAAGCGGCTTTTTCAGTCTCCCAATCCGCCCGCTCTTTGTTGAAGCCCTCTTTCAGTTTCTCCATAGCGCCTAGAGCGCGGGTCAACTCTTCCTTCGCTTTGGAGGCTTCACCTTGCTGGGTTTTGATGTTCTCCTGCAGATCAGCGGTTTGGCGTTCCTTCTTGCTCAGCTCCGCCTGTAAAGAGACAGATACATAATGAGTTGACAGTACATATTTGAAGTACCAAGCACATAACAAGTTATGCCCTTAGTACTTGGGGGCTAATGCATATTTGCGTTTACTCAGAAATTTTTACAAGTCCCAAACACAATACAAGTATTAAGCTTGGCACTTGGGGGCTAATGTGTGCTTGCTCAAAAAGCTGTTGATATGGGAATTCTTCTACAGTCCCGGTTCATCTTTATAAAGTTAAACCGTCCCTTGGGGACTATACCGGCGAAAGAGCAGTATGGCAAATTATAAGGAACCGGTTCATCTTAACAAGGTAATCCGGTCCCTGGAGGCTAAATAGGCAAGGTTAAGTTATGACAAAAGTCCCGGTTTAGATTGGTATCATAAACCGTCACTTGGGAGCTACTACGAGTCGATGAACTGCAATTGGACAAAGGAGAAAAACAGTAGTTACCTCATATCGCTCCTTCATCAAGTTTACCAAACTAGCTTCATAGTCACGGCTGGTATACAGACGGTTCAAGAAGCCAGAGTGAATATCTTGAACATTGAGGTTGGCGAAGCTTGATAAATCGGCATTCCATTTGCCTTTGCCGATAGCAGAGAGATCATCCTTGGCAGTATGCTTTGACAAAGCTACAGGGTTGCCTGGAGTGGAGTGGCCAGTGCCAGTAATCATAACATCATCATCTTGTTCATCCGCAGTTCTTGCCGGAGTTGGCGGTTTATCAGTGTCCTTCGTTGGACTGACCGGTTTGTCACCAGTTCGGACAGGGCTGGTTGGCCGGTCTGCATGACTTGTAGTATCAACTTGCACTTGTTCAGCAAGGAAATCATGGTCTTGAAGCGGCGGATCGTGAAGCATGGCATCAGCATCGGTTTCTTCCAGATCTGGAGTTGTTTCCGGTTCAGCAGCTACATAATCGTCAGCCGGTTTGTTCAACCGAGCTTTCTTGCTGGGTCTTGGCTTGGCGCTGCGAAAATATAAGACATAAGGATCAGTACAGTATGAAAAGATAACATATCAAGAATAAAGACATGTGCATAACTCACCCAGGAACTGTTTTGAGAGGTGGAAGCTATGTGGCCGAAGACTCGCCAGAGGATGAGTGACAAGTACCCTGATAATTTGAATCAGACGGGTTAAGAGGCTGGCGAAAACAACCTGCTTTTGGGCATGAAGTATCAATGGGATAAGAGACCTCTGATCGGCGTTTCCGAACCGGACTATTCGGTAAACCGGCGGAGGTAACTACCTGGCCGCTGTGCCGGGTTGTACGGCGAGCTTCGTGCTGCTGCGTCTTCAAAAGAAAGTTTGGATCCAAATAAGCAAGAGGGTGAGAAAATTTTACTTTCCAGTTTGCTTGACGGATTTTTGATGTTGGCAGAGGATCTGAATCGGAGGAAAGAATAGTTACCTCTAGGTCCTCAGCGTGACTGCCTTCAGCGTCGTCCTGATAATTATCATTGTCAATGAGATGTACGAAAAATGAACCAAGAGAGTCAAGTTCTACCTCTGATTCCGGATTACGCACATTGTCATCAACTGGTAGATCGGAGGATGCAGTGGTCCTTCTTTTGGCAGGTTTTTTAACAACCTTGGTCTTTGGACGAACTGGCTTGACCAGTTTGTCTTGCAGCTTCGCCGGTTTGTCTTGTGATGGTTTCTTGTTCCAGAACGGATCATCACCCTGTCAGAAAAATAATCACACTTTCAGAGAGTATTTGGACAGAAGCAAATTCAGATACAAAGGATTATATGATTCTTACAGCTGGTGGTTTATTGAAGGTGCAGAAAGGGAGTAGCCCGGTTTGGGCACAGACGGCCTCCAGTTCATTCAGTATTTTCTTTACGGCTTCAGTGACTTCGTCATCTGTAAGCTGAATGTTAATGTGCCGCTGAGCATCCTTCAAACTCCCCGTGTACTCACACATCAAACCGGGGCGCCGGCTTAAGGGCAGAATGCTCCAGCTTATCCAGCAACGAGCAAGATCAACTCCTGTCAAACCGTTCGCCATGAAGGCTCTAAGCTTTGATAGTTGGGGAGCATAGTTGGCCCGTTCTCTTGTTGTCAGCCTCTGAGGAAATGGGTGTGTGTTGCTCAGGCGTTCAGGGCGGTAACCCGGCAGGGGGTTTTCGTCAGATGGAGAGGTATCCATGCAGTAAAACCAAGTTTGGTTCCACTCTTTGGGGTGACTGTGGAGTTTGGGATGTGGGAAGGTGACTTCTTTCCTCTTCTGAACCGCCATTCCGCCCAGTTCTGTATTGGGTCCATCTGAGAACTCGGTGCGACGGTTTAAATGAAAGAAATCCCTAAATAGTTCGACTGTAGGTTCCTCTTGCAGATAAGCTTCACAGAATACTTGGAAGTGGCAGATATTGGTAACAGAGTTGGGACCGATGTCTTGAGGGCGCAGCTGAAAATTGGCTAGCACATCTCGGGAAAATTTTGAACCGGGAGGGCTAAAACCTCATCCGAGATGATCAGCAAACATGACTACTTCTCCATCCTTGGGTGTAGGAGGATTCTCCGGGCCAGGGACCCTCCAGTGGATGACATCTTCCTTGGCTAAAGCGCCCGTTTTAACAAGGTTGTTTAATTGCTCCTCGGTTACTCGGGAGGGAGCCCAATTGCACTCATAGACTTGTTTAGCCATGACAAGGAAAATCTGAAATATGAGTATTACCGGTTTAAGATTTACAGTGGACAACTATACAGCGGTATGAGGATACTAGCATATTGGTAAACCGGAGTCTGGCAATGGAACAGTGTAATGCATTGGCGGTTCAACAGGGGACTAATGGTATCTACCGGGTCATCATTTTTTCTGTGAGGTTAAACCGGCCAAATCTGGTATTCAAAGGGTGTAAGAGAAGGAAGAAACAAGTTTCACATCTTGCTATGGTAATTTCAGATCAACCACGCGTAGGAAAAACAAAATATATTCTGACCTAAATTCCAGTGTACTGAAGGTTCACCAAGATGAGATGAGTTAGATATCAAACAGGTGCTGAAACTGCTAAAGTACGAGATCTATGTGGTTTAAACTACTACCGCACGAGACCTATGTGGTTTTTGGATCTAACCCACGGATATAAATAAGGGAAAAGAAGGGCGGCGACGAACACCAATGAACGACAGAAACCCTAAGCGCAGATCTGTGGTAAGAGAAAGGGGAGACTTACGGATGTTGTTGAGCAGCGGCGCGCGCGGAGGAGCTCTGGTACGTTCAGGTCGATGCAGCGGCCAAGGTTGGTGCAGCAGTCGAAGGTTGACGGCGGCGGCCGAGGTCGAAGGTTCGGGCGTCGTGAGGATGAAGATGAAGCGAAGAGGCACGAGGGGAAAATGGAAAGACCCCCTGGCCCTATTTATAAGGAGATAAATGACAGATGCGAAAATCGAGGAGCCGGATTTTTGGATATAAGGTAATGCTGTCGCCACGATTGTCGGAGGCTCGTTAATGACAGGTGACGTCACGGCGGTTTACCATGATCCTAGAAGATGATGTCATGGCGGTTTACAAGATTGTGTGAAGATGTTGAAGAAGAAATTTTCTCAAGTATTGAGGATTGACATGAACCAGTTCAAATCAATCTGGGGCCTAATGTTGGGGATATTACCACTGGGCGTAAACCGGCCACGAGAGGCCGGGTTAACTTCATAAGTAGTTCGTCTGTATGTGAAGCCCATGAAGATAGACGGTGATGCTTCATGAAGGCCCAGGGCCCAAAGCCGGTTTAAGGCATGTAGACACAAACCGGCATTGAGATGTAAACTTGTGTTGTAAGATATGCGTAGCAGAGACCGAGCCGGACACGATTATGAGCCGGCCTCGGAGTCTGTAAACCGACGGGCGTCAACCCATGTATATAAGGGGACGACCCGGCGGTGGTTCAGGGACAACAGACAACAACTCGAGACTCAGGCAAAGCGTATTCGCTCCCTGGTCATCGAAACCCCATCAATTCCATCACAACTAGACGTAGCCTTTTACCTTCATCGAAGGGGCCGAACTAGTATAAAACTCTCTTGCGTCCCTTGTACGCTTTAACCCCTTCGAGCTAACCCGTAGCGATGGCTCCACGACTAAGTCCTTTCTCTAGGACATTTGCCGTGACAAAACCACGACACCTCGTCAGATGTGAAATTAGAGCCGTTGTCAGTGATGATGCTGTGTGGGACACCATAACGGTGCACAACACCGGATATGAACTCTATCACCGGCCGAGACTCGGCCGTTTTGACTGGTTTAGCCTCTATCCATTTAGTGAATTTGTCCACCATGACCAGCCGATATTTTTTCTTACGGCTTCCCCCTTTAAGGGGTCCAACCATATCCAGTCCCCAGACCGCGAAAGGCCAAGTAATGGGGATAGTTTGTAAGGCAGTTGGTGGCATATGGCTTTGCTTGGCGAAGAGTTGGCATCCGACGCAGCGTTGGACAAGGTCCTGCGCATCTGCTCGAGCCATCGGCCAATAAAACCCAGTACGGAAGGCCTTGCTAACAAGGGCCCGAGCTGCGGCGTGGTGTCCGCCGAGACCAGCGTGAATTTCTGCTAAAAGCTACCGCCCCTCTTCCTCGGAGATACATCTTTGAAGTACTCCGGTAGTACTTTTCTTGTAGAGCTCTCCGTCGTGAACCTTGTAGCCCTTCGAACGCCGGACAATGCGGCGAGCCTCATTCTGGTCTTCGGGAAGCTCCTTCCTGTTAATGTAGGCCAAGAAGGGTTCTGTCCATGGGGCAATGACTGCCATAATGAGATGGGTCGACGGTGTTATCTCGGTGGCTGAGCCCCCGATGATATCCGTGTGTTCGGGATTTGGGGTTGTGTTCGGATTTGGACTGTTGTTGCCGCCCTCCCCTTGCCACACCATGGATGGATTGAAAAGCCTTTCCAGGAAGATGCTAGGTGGGACAGGGTCGCGCTTAGCGCCAATGCGAGCAAGGACGTCCGCCGCCTGATTACTTTCTCGGGCGACATGATGAAATTTGCACCCCTCGAACCAAGCTGACATTTTTAAGACGCCATTACGATAAGCTGCCATCTTTGGATCTTTGGCATCAAAGTCTCCGTTTATTTGAGATATTGCGAGGTTTGAGTCCCCACGCACCTCTAGGCGCTGTATGCCCATGGATACGGCCATCCAAAGACCATGCAATAAGGCCTTGATACGTCCATTTTGCATCATGCTTTTATGTTGATATTTATTGCATTATGGGTTGTTATTACACATTATGTCACAATACTTATGCCTATTCTCTCTTATTTTACAAGGTTTACATAAGGAGGGAGAATGCCGGCAGCTGGAATTCTGGGCTGGAAAAGGAGCAAATATTAGAGACCTATTCTGCACAACTCCAAAAGTCCTGAAACTCCACGAAAGTTATTTTTGGAAATAATAAAAAATATTGAGCGGAAGAAGTATGTCAGGGGGGGCACCTGGCCACGGGGGTAGGGGCGCGCCCCCTGCCTCGTGGGCCCCCTGTTGGCCCTCCGGTGCCCATCTTCTGGTATATGAAGTCTTTCGTCCGAAGGAAAATCATAAGCAAGCTTTCGGGACGAGACTCCGCCGCCACGAGGCGGAACCTTGGTGGAACCAATCTAGGGCTCCGGCAGAGCTGTTCTGCCAGGGACACTTCCCTCCGGGAGGGGGAAATCATCGCCATCGCCATCACCAACGCTCCTCTCATCGGGAGAGGGCAATCTCCATCAACATCTTCACCAGCACCATCTCCTCTCAAACCCTAGTTCATCTCTTGTATCCAATTCTTGTCTCCAAGTCTGGGATTGGTACCTGTAGGTTGCTAGTAGTGTTGATTACTCCTTGTAGTTGATGCTAGTTGGTTTATTTGGTGGAAGATTATATGTTCAGATCCTATATGCATATTAATACCCCTCTGATTATGAACATGAATATGCTTTGTGAGTAATTACGTTTGTTCCTGAGGACATGGGAGAAGTCTTGCTATCAGTAGTCGTGTGAATTTGGTATTCGTTTGATATTTTGATGAGATGTATGTTGTCTATCCTCTAGTGGTGTTATGTGAACGTCGACTACATAAAACTTCACCATTATTTGGGCCTAGAGGAAGGCATTGGGAAGTAATAAGTAGATGATGGGTTGCTAGAGTGACAGAAGCTTAAACCCTAGTTTATGCGTTGCTTTGTAAGGGGCTGATTTGGATCCATATGTTTCATGCTATGGTTAGGTTTACCTTAATACTTTTGTTGTAGTTGCGGATGCTTGCAATAGAGGTTAATCATAAGTGGGATGCTTGTCCAAGTAAGGGCAGCACCCAAGCACCGGTCCACCCACATATCAAATTATCAAAGTACCGAACGCGAATCATATGAACGTGATGAAAACTAGCTTGACGATAATTCCCATGTGTCCTTGGGAGCGCTTTTCTCTATATAAGAGTTTGTCCAGGCTTGTCCTTTGCTACAAAAAGGATTGGGCCACCTTGCTGCACTTTATTTACTTATGTTACTTGTTGCTCGCAACAAATTATCTTATCACAAAACTATCTGTTACCTATTATTTCAGTACTTGCAGAGAATACCTTGCTGAAAACCGCTTATCATTTCCTTCTGCTCCTCATTGGGTTCGACACTCTTACTTATCGAAAGGACTACGATAGATCCCCTATACTTGTGGGTCATCAGGCCTCGTATTCGGCTGCGTTGTTGGAGTCTGTGTATAGTATTTGGAGTACATACTGGATGACATCTCCCGTGGGGGACGTTAACACGACTCCCGCTCCTAGCCCCGCCAGCATTTTGGAGCCGTCAAAATACATAACCCAATTGGAATATGCGCCGTACTCTTTAGGGAGTTCAGCCTCTGTCCATTCGGCGACGAAGTCTGCCAGTACTTGGGATTTGATGGCTCGACGTGGCTTGTATGTTATGTCAAATAGAAGTAGCTCTATGGCCCATTTGGCGATCCGGCCCGTGGCATCGCGGTCGTTTATTATGTCATTGAGTGGTACTTTAGAGGCCACCGTGATTGAACACTCCTGGAAGTAGTGTCGTAGCTTTCGGGATGCCATGAAGACCGCGTATGCTATTTTTTGGTAATGGGGGTACCGGGATTTGCATGGTGTGAGGACAGTAGATACGTAGTATACTGGTTTTTGAAGCGGGAATTTGAGTCAGTCCTGTTCTCGTTCAAGGACGAGCACGGCGCTCACCACCTGATGTGTTGCCGATATGTATAGCAACATGGGTTCGCCGGCGTTTAGCGCGGCCAGGATTGGGTTGCTCGCTAGGAGGGCCTTTATTTCTTCCAATCCGGCAGTCGCCGCGTCTGTCCATTCAAAGTTATCGGTGCGCCGTAAGAGGCGATAGAGTGGCAGTGCCTTTTCTCCTAATCTGGAGATAAAGCGACTTAACGCTGCCACGCAACCAGCGAATTTTTGGACTTGTTTGAGGTCTGTTGGCGTAGCCAATTGTGACAGAGCTCGGATTTTGGCTGGATTTGCTTCGATTCCTCTATTGGAAACAATGAAGCCCAGCAGTTTTCCAGCGGGGACGCCGAAGACACACTTTTCCGGGTTGAGCTTAATGTCATACGCACGGAGGTTGTCGAATGTAAGACGTAAGTCGTCTATTAGTGTTTCGACGTGTCACGGCCGGTTTTCCAATAAAAATATTTATTGAGAGACCGATCCCTTTTACGGACCAGTAAAGAAGAATTCCTTCTCACTGGTAGACAATATCTTGATCACAGAAGAAAAACCAGGAGTACTAGATATAATGCAAGGTTGAGCGGAGACTGCTCAACAATCTATTACAAGTACGCCAATAATACATAAAGGCGGATAGGGTGGCATAACTACTACTCACGATAAAAGCGGTGGTGGATATATCACAGCGAAGTGGGTGACATGACTCCTGAATCTAACAACTCTTCGAGCGTCGGAGTGAGGCTCGAGGATACTTATTGTGGGTGGCGGAAGCGTATATAATACAAGTGACCAATATCCAGGATCGCACGGGACTGACTGGGACTCCTCTAGGCGTCGCACTCACTATCAAACTCTTCATCCATGAGATCGCCTTCGTCAACATCTGGCCAAATCAACAAGCCAGGTGAGTACTATGAAAGTACTCGCAAGACAATTCGGACATAAGATATAACAAATGTAAACATGATGCATATGAACAGATTAACATGCGCACTCAGACAATGAGATAGCAATGCATGGAAAATAAAAGAGAAGTCGGGCGGTAGTCCTCCCGAAATCCCAAAGTAATACTGAGGGCCAATCGAGTGTCTGAATGACTCCTCGAAAGGATACAAAAGGAATAACAATGCCGCAGTCGGGCGTCAAGGCGACACCACATAAAGGGCTTATAATGGAATGTGAATGACAGTGCGCGCCACAATCGGACGTCTAAGCGACATCACATAAAGGGCTTATATCAAAAGCAAATAACAAGAGTGCCACAGTCGGACGTCTGAGCGACATCACATAAAGGGCTTATATCAAAAGTAAATAACAAGAGTGCCACAGTCGGACGTATGAGCGACATCACATAAAGGGCTTATACTGAAAATAAATGACAAGAGTGCCACAGTCGGACGTCTGAGCGACATCACATAAAGGGCTTATATTACACAACTTAATATTTCAGTAGCTCATGAATAGAAATCATTGCAAGGGAATATTCAGGTACGAGATAAAATAAAGGTTAGTCCATCCACAGGAATAATAATTCAACCGGGTTTACCACTCAAACTTGTTCACCGGGGATTTACCACGAGGATTGACATAGATATGGATACACTGGCCATGGTCCTTGATCATGGACACGATGACTCGGAAGGATTTGACTCTGCAGAGTTTGTACTTTAACCACAGCCAACGGATTTCAGTAGTCACGGGGACTAGTTCCGTTTACGGTCGTTTAGGAGAAACACATCTAACCAGTACACACCCATTCAACATTCCGATGCCAGGAATTACCCTCGGCAACGTTCAAGAAAAACCTTGAGACGGGGAGGCTACAACCTCGCGTAGCATGGGATCAAATTTATATACGCGCGCTCTAAGGGGTGCCCCCCTCTCGGTCCCAACCGGAAACACCCATGCCCCCTGACCGGATGACTGGCTTTAATCCAGGGCCATGGAACCCTCATCCCGGCCCCTCTATTTGGTGTGTACACGGAAAGAGGTTAACAACTTACTAAACCGTATTCTTTGCAGAAAACATGTGGCAGCACGGAAGGGGAAGAACGATAACGTGACTCAGTCCACGTTAACGTCGGAGTTTATCGGATGTCGTAAGGCTGGCATGCTACAACAATACCACCTTACTGCCTTTCATGACACCACATGACTAGGCCATCTCTCATCAGAGATCACAGTAACTTTGGAGCACACGGATAGTTGCCTTACATGCAACGAGATACTCACCGATGCTCATATGCCATGCACAAACCATTCAAGCAAACATGCAAAACACCTATCATATCGAAGTTTCAAACATGCTTGCCTGGTTCGGAGAAGTCGGAGTCTAGCTCGGCGAAGTTCGCGGCTCCGTCACCTCCTCCGGAACCTACGGTATAGCGAAAACGTACACTAACGTGAAAATCATCGCGTGCATAAAATTTGTTCCAAAAAATTTCCAAATAAATACTATAAAAAACTAGACAAAAATATAAGACTGACAGAAAAAGAATCAATCAAAAATCATCTTTTATCAAAAAGTTATAAGGGTTTTAGTCCAGGGACTAATCTGTGATGAAACAGAAAAGAACCAGGAACTTAACTGAGAAAACAGAAAACGGTTCGGAGTAAAAGGCGCCAGCCCAAAGGGAAAGCGCATTTGCCCAAAGGCGCCAACAGAAAACGGTTTGAGAGAGAACAGAAGAGAGGCTGACGGGGGGTCCCATACGTCAGGTTTAAAACTTCGCCGGCGCCCGAAGGCTGCGGTGGTCGCCGGCGTTGAACCACGGGGAGGCAGGGAGATCGGAGGGTACCAAGAGGTTCGGTGTGTTCTTCCGCGTCGGTGGGTGGTGGACTTGGCCGTCGGAGAGCACCACGTCGACGGCGACACTTTCTCCGGCGGACGGTGGTTCGGGCGATGGTGGGGCACTCCGGTGGGCGCTGCAAACTCCAAATTGAAGTGCGGGTCAGGAGAGTGGATGCATTAGGAAGCTACTGGCAAGAGTTGAGAGGTAGAGGTGCACGCACGGGGGTGAATCGAGCTGGACCCCGTGGCGGGTCGAGGCGGCCGGAGTTGGGGAAGAAGGCTCCCTCGGGGCTCTTCCAGTGGCTTGGCGTGGTATTGGTGGAGTGCAGAGGTGGTGTGGGTTCGAGTTCGAGCTCGGGGCCTCTATTTATAGGCGATCCGAGGGGGTGGCCGTGAACGGGATTTCTCCGGCGAGCGATTACGGCGAGGCAGAGGTTGGGTAGGGGGTTTAGGGGGCTAGGCACCATCAGGGAAGATCACTGGTGCCGTTCCACCGCTAAACCTTGGTCGGGCAAGGCGTAATGCGCCGATCCTCGACGGGGCGGCCGTACGGGCACGGCGGCGGCAGAGAGCGCGCTCCGCGCCTAGCAGTTCACGACGAAGGATGGCAGCGCGCACGGGTGAGTGGATGGCCACGCGGCGGCCTCCGGTGGCTTGGGCGGCGCTGGACGGCGCCGTCCAACGCTGCGCCTCTCTCTGGCAGCCGCAAAGCCGCCGCTGCCGTCGCTCACGGGTGGCGCACCTCCTCCTGCTCGTCGCCGACGCCCGCAAACTTCCAGACGATCGTGCGGCGCAGGGATAAGAAGGAGGGAATAGGGAGCAAGGCGCCACCGCGGTACTGGCGAGATCGACATCGGGCTCGGAAGAAAACGACAGCAGTTTACTCAAACTGTTTATCTAAACTCTGAACATTGACAGCAACAGTGTCCATCAGGTGTTCGACGAAATGATTTGGCATGAAGAAAAAAATTTCTGGAGCTGGGACTTGGTGAGGTGACCTCTCAATGCACCCAGAGGCTGCCTGAATTTTCTCAGATTTTTAGGAGGAGAATTCAATTGAATTTCATCAAATTTGGCAAATCTGGTCCAAACTTGCAGCAAGTACAATTTGAAATATTTGAACTGGAGACTAGTGGATCTTCATGGATCTTGGTTGAGGGCTCTAAGGACTAGCTAGGGAAGCTTGTTTGGAGGCCAAACTCAAAGTAGAAATGGTAGTTCCTTTGAAAACCTCCAAGGGTCAAAATAGTAGGCAGAAATTATTTTTGGTGAGAAATAAATGGAAGAGAAATTATGGGGAGGTTCAACTTGCTGGATTTGAAGTATAGCTTGACACAAAGATGAGGAATGGCTTTTGGGAGGTGGTTTCCACTCATGTCATGGCAAGAGGGATTTTTGAAAGGGGAAAGGATCATTCCAAATGCCATAGGGCTATTTAAAAGATTTTCAAATATATTTTTCCAAATGACAAACATTTGGTTTTGAGTCCACACAAGAAGGAAAAACCTCCAAGACCAAAATCAAGTCTTGGGTGAATCCAAAACAAAACACTTTTCATAAAAGAAAATATTTTGAGAGGGAGAGTTCTTCAGAAAATTTTAAATAACACCCCTCAAATTAAATAAAAGTTTGAAAAAGCCAAATAAAATTTTTGGGTGTCACAACACCTACCCCCTTAGGAAAAATCTCGTCCCCGAGATTTCTGCTGATCCTCAAATAGATATGGGTACTCTGCCTGAAGAAAATCTTCTCTTTCCCATGTAGCTTCATCCTCGGTGTGATTGCTCCACTGGACCTTGAAGAATTTTGTTGTTTTCTGACGGGTCCTCCTTTCAGACTCTTCCAATATCTTTACTGGCCGCTCTCTGTAGGTGAGATCTGGTTGCACATCAATGCTCTCATGAGGTACATGCTTCTCCGGGTTACTCACACATTTCCTCAATTGTGAAACGTGGAAAACGTCATGGACGTCTGACAGCTCCTTGGGTAGGTCTAGTTTGTAGGCTACTGTGCCTCTTCGTGCAATCACACTGAATGGTCCAATAAATCTTGGGGCTAGCTTCCCCTTAATTTTGAACCGTTGCAGGCCTCTCATAGGAGACACTCGTAGGTATACGTAATCACCGGGTTCAAAGCTGACCTCACGATGTTTTTGATCGTAATAGCTCTTCTGTCGGCTTTGGGTTGTCTTGAGTCTGTCCCTGATCTGTTTAACCTTCTCCTCGGCTTCCTTGAGCATGTCTGGGCCGAAGATACGGCTGTCACCTGTCTCTGACCAATTTAGTGGGGTACGACACCTCCGTCCGTACAATGCTTCAAAGGGTGCCATTTGTAAGCTGGCTTGGTAACTGTTGTTGTAAGCAAACTCGGCATATGGCAAACTTTCTTCCCAACTGGATCCATAGGTGAGCACGCAGGCTCTCAGCATGTCCTCTAGGATTTGGTTCGCGCGTTCCGTTTGTCCATCTGTCTGAGGGTGGTACGCTGTACTGAATGCTAGTTGAGTGCCTAGAGCCTGTTGTAAGTGATCCCAGAATTTAGAGACAAATTGAGTGCCTCGGTCGGATATTATAGTCTTTGGGACTCCATGTAGACAAACTATACGGGAGAGATAAAGCTTGGCTAGCCTCTGAGTGGAGTAGGTCGTCTTCACGGGAATGAAATGTGCTACCTTGGTTAGCCTATCTGTGATGACCCATATGGCATCATTTCCGCGTTGCGATCGAGGTAGTCCGACGATGAAGTCCATTCCAATTTCATCCCATTTCCACTCAGGTATCCGGTTTGGCTGTAGTAGCCCTGCTGGCTTTTGATGCTCAGCTTTAATGCGCTGACAAGAATCGCAACAAGCGATGAATGCGGCTATATCCCTTTTCATACCGTGCCACCAAAATATTTCCTGAATGTCTTTGTACATCTTGGTTCCTCCAGGGTGGATCGAGTATGGAGCGGTGTGGCTTTCGGTTAGGATTTATTGCTTGAGTTCCTCAATGTTTGGTACGCAAAGTCTGTCCCCGTACCATATTACTCCCTCATTGTTTGTGACGAACTCTGAAGCCTTGCCAAGGCTCATCTTCCTCTTTATACCTTCGATGCTAGGATGTCCATGCTGAGCCTTCTTAATTTGTCCCATTAGGGTGGGATGTATCTCCAGATTTGATACGTTGCCCTCAGAGACTAACACCATGTTGAGTCTAGCGAACTCCTGCAGAAACTCAGGCCTCAAGTTTTGTGGACCGTCGTTGCCCGGGCTGGGGTTCCGACTAAGAGCATCTGCCACTACATTTGCTTTCCCTGGATGGTAGTGAATGCCGACATCATAGTCCTTGACCAATTCCAACCAGCGTCGCTGCTGTAAATTTAGCTCTGGTTGTGTGAAAATATATTTAAGGCTCTTATGGTCCGTATATATTTCACAACGATTTCCCAGTAGAAAGTGCCTCCACTCTTTGAGTGCATGGATGACTGCTGCTAGCTCCAAGTCATGAGTAGGATAATTTTCCTCATGCTTCCGTAGTTGCCTGGAAGCATACGCGACAACTTTGCCATCCTGCATCAGCACGCACCCGAGGCCCTTCCGGGATGCGTCACAATACACTTCAAAACTCTTGTGTATGTCTGGCACGATCAAAACTGGTGCTGTTGTCAGTTTCTTCTTGAGTTCTTGGAAGCTTTTCTCGCACGCTTCCGTCCATACAAACTTCTTGTCTTTCTTGAGCAACTGGGTCATTGGTTTTGCCACAGTGGAGAATCCTTCAATAAACCTCCGGTAATATCCAGCCATTCCAAGGAAACTCCGCACATCTGTCACGTTGGCTGGTGGTTTCCAGTCAAGTATGGCTTTGACCTTTTCTGGGTCTACGGCCACGCCTTCTTGGGTCAATATATGGCCCAGAAAACCAACTTGTCTTAGCCAAAATTCACACTTGCTAAATTTGGCGTATAATTGATGTTTCCTTAATTCTCCCAAAACAATTCTGAGATGCTCAGCATGCTCTTCTGGTGTCCTTGAGTATACCAGAATATCATCAATGAATACCACAACAAATTTGTCCATGAATTTCATAAACACTTTGTTCATGAGGTGGACAAAATATGCGGGGGCGTTCGTCAGTCCAAAAGGCATCACTGTGAACTCATATAATCCGTATCTGGAGGTGAATGCTGTCTTAGGGATATCTTCTGTCCATACTTTCAATTGGTGATATCCCGATCTTAAATCAATTTTTGAGAACACCTTGGCTTGTGCGAGCTGGTCAAACAAATCATTTATCCGTGGCATCGGATATTTGTTTTTGATGGTGACCATATTGAGAGCTCGATAGTCTATACACAATCTCAGTGTCCCATCCTTTTTCTTGGCGAATAATACTGGCGAACCCCGAGGTGAGGAGCTGGCTCGAATAAATCCTTTGTCTAGTAATTCCTTTATTTGCTTCTTCAATTCTACCAATTCTGAGGGTGCCATTCTATAAGGTTTCTTATAGATGGGAGTGGTGCCAGGTGCTAGTTCAATGCTGAACTCTATCTCTCGGTCTGGTGGCATGCCTGGTAGTTCTTCAGGAAATACGTCAGGAAACTCGCACACCACTGGAACTTTTCTCAGTTCTGAAATGTCCACTTTGTTCAATTTTGGTTGTCGTGACCGTGGTCTCTCTTGAGCGGTAACATTTATTGTCTTGCCGTGATGGTGAGTGAGAATCACCGTCCGATTGAAACAGTCAATAAATCCCTTGTTGGTGGTCAACCAGTCCATCCCTAGGATGACATCCAGTCCTTTATTTTCCAACACGATGAGATTAGCCTGAAACTTTAGTCCTTTGAACTCAATGATCACTCCTTGGCAGTAACTCTGAGCGATCTGCTTATTTCCGGGGGACTTGATGATCATAGATTTTTCCAAGGGAAGTATCGAAAAACCATGTTGCAAAACGAAACTCTTCGAAATGAACGAGTGAGAAGCTCCAGAATCAAACAAAACCGTGGCAGGTACTGTGTTGACAGGGAACGTACCGAGCACGATGTCTGGGGCATTTTGCGCTTCTTCCCTGGTCACATGGTTCAGGTGACCCTTCCTGTGATTGTTGTTGGGATTGAAATTGTTGCGCTTGGGGGCTGGATTATTCCCACCATTGTTCGGCTTGGGGGCCGAGTTCCTTGGTTTTGGGCACTGTTTGGCATAGTGCCCTTCTTCCCCACAAGCATAGCAAGTGACCCCTGGACGGTACGTAAAGTCCTTGTCCCTTGAATGAAACTGTCTGGTTGGCCTTATAGCAGTCATCGTGGATTTTCTTGCTTCATTCCTCGGAACCTCAATCTTGCATCGATTGTTGCGAGCAAGACTCGTCTTGTCCCTTTTCCGCTTACGGATATCCTCCAGACTGCGGCGCTCATTCTCCAAGGTAATGGCCTTGTCAACCAGAGTTTTGAAATCTGGGAAAGTGTGTATGACCAGTTGGCATCTTAATGCTGGCGCCAGGCCGTCCAGAAATTTTTCCATCTGTTTGTTCTCAGTCATATGTTCATCGTAGGCATAACGAGATAGCTGGGTAAACTGACCGTTCTATTCTGTCACTGACATGCCTCTTTGCTTGAGGTCATCAAATTCTCTTTTCTTGATTTTTATGATGCTCCTGGGGATGTGTGCCCCACGAAAGCCTTCCTTAAACTCTTCCCAGGTGATGTTGTGTTCACTGGGATGCATGTGTAGGAAGTTTTCCCACCATGCTGCAGCTGCTCCAGTGAGGTAGTGAGGTGCATAAAGCACCTTCTCATGATCAGAACATTGAGCAATAATCAACTTTCTCTCGATGTCACGAAGCCAATCATCGGCTTCAAGTGGCCTATCAGTGTGAGCAAACGTTGGAGGGCGTGTCTTCTGCAGTTCAGACAACTTGGAGTGTGGTTGGTATGGCTCACGGTGATTCCCCATATTGATGACGTGATTCATCATTTCTTGGTGTTGCTGCTGGCTTTGTTCGAAAAGGCGGCACACTTGGGATAAGGCTGCCTCACTGTCCTGTTGACTAGACTGTCCCTGAGTGAAGTTGTTGCTGGTCTGTGTTCCATAAACTTCTTCTGGTTGATTGGGCATGGAACGAGTCCACGGACGAGACATTTTCCACTCTGGGCTATTATGTTGCAAAAATCATGAGAAGAATTGTGTGGCACAAGGAAAATCTTGCAAAGGCAAAATTTTAAAAGACCTCAAGATTTTTCAAGAACATAAACGATTTCGCACGGAGAAGGACTGCTTAGCACATAACTTACACGCGATACGCAAACATACGATACATCACTCAGGATGTGCGTACACATTCCTGACATGTTATTTAGACTAGCACACTCCTCCGGAATGCAGCGCACACAACTACTACAAACTAACGTACATAAAACATAACATACATGCAGGTACAACACGCGGTTACTAGGCGCACTCAGTCGGAGATGGTGAAGATGTCCTTCCCCTTGCCGAGGGTAAGACCCAGCGGTGCAGGAGACTCAACCTCCACCTCCTCCCTAGTAGGCTCCAGGCGCGTAGCACTGCGCTGAGGTGATGGCGCGGGAGCTACATGTGGCAGTGCGGGTGTGGCAGGCGGTGCAGCTCTGACTGGAGTACGAGCGATGACTCAGTCGAACTCCTCAGTGGTAGGCAGACGGCGAGCAGTGGCCAAAATGGCCGGTGAATAAGATGCCGAGGACGAGACGAATGTCAGTGGCGGTGCCATGTGGAGAAGCTCCTTCCTGCTGGCAGGACCGCCCCGAACTAAGTCCATGCGGGCAGCCACAAGATCGTCCACGAGGTTGTCGAAAGATTCCTCCAGAGCTTTGAGGTACTCGACAAGCATCTCGATAGCTTCATCCCGCTCTCCCCTATGGAAGGCGAATGCATAGTGACAAGTATATGGCACATGGCATGGGAGGTAGCGGTAGCGACGAGTCTTCATCATAGGAAGGATATCCCGAAGGCGAGCTATCGCCTCACGGGCGGCCATCTGCATGGCATGCCTCTCCGTAGGCATGGCCCTTCCCACAAAACGGAAGTGGCGTGACGCAGAACGTCCTCCCTTGAATTGCACCACGGCTTGGTGCATAGACACGTCGTCGCTGAGCTTGTGCTGGTAAAGCGTGAACTCCGGACGAGTCGCTGGCCCGATCGCGAGCTTGGTGATGGAGACGAGGAGTTTGACAAACCCCTCGGGCACATTAGTGAACACCCGAGTCTCGCAGTCGTTGCCAGCCATCTACAAAAGTAGGCAAAAATTCTGAGTAGTCAAATCATAAATTTATGATGACCAACAGAAAATAGCTACATTTGCAAAATGCTGAAAAAGCACCCAAGACGCTAATAACCGATTAGCGATCGCACCTAGTGGCTTCCTACAGTCAGCCTGGCTCTGATACCAAGCTTGTCACGACCGGCCAATAAAAATATTTATTGAGAGACCGATCCCTTTTACGGACCAGTAAAGAAGAATTCCTTCTCACTGGTAGACAATATCTTGATCACAGAAGAAAAACCAGGAGTACTAGATATAATACAAGGTTGAGCGGAGACTGCTCAACAATTTATTACAAGCACGCCAATAATACATAAAGGCAGATAGGGTGGCATAACTACTAACTCACGATAAAAGCGGTGGTGGATATATCACAGCGAAGTGGGTGACATGACTCCTGAATCTAACAACTCTTCGAGCGTCAGAGTGAGGCTCGAGGATACTTATTGTGGGTGGCGGAAGCGTATATAATACAAGTGACCAATATCCAGGATCGCACGGGACTGACTGGGACTCCTCTAGGCGTCGGACTCACTATCAAACTCTTCATCCATGAGATCGCCTTCGTCAACATCTGGCCAAATCAACAAGCCAGGTGAGTACTATGAAAGTACTCGCAAGACAGTTCGGACATAAGATATAACAAATGTAAACATGATGCATATGAACAGATTAACATGCGCACTCAGACAATGAGATAGCAATGCATGGAAAATAAAAGAGAAGTCGGGCGGTAGTCCTCCCGAAATCCCAAAGTAATACTGAGGGCCAATCGAGTGTCTGAATGACTCCTCGAAAGGATACAAAAGGAATAACAATGCCGCAGTCGGGCGTCAAGGCGACACCACATAAAGGGCTTATAATGGAATGTGAATGACAGTGCGCGCCACAGTCGGACGTCTGAGCGACATCACATAAAGGGCTTATATCAAAAGTAAATAACAAGAGTGCCATAGTCGGACGTCTGAGCGACATCACATAAAGGGCTTATATCAAAAGTAAATAACAAGAGTGCCACAGTCGGACGTCTGAGCGACATCACATAAAGGGCTTATACTGAAAATAAATGACAAGAGTGCCACAGTCGGACGTCTGAGCGACATCACATAAAGGGCTTATATTACACAACTTAATATTTCAGTAGCTCATGAATAGAAATCATTGCAAGGGAATATTCAGGTACGAGATAAAATAAAGGTTAGTCCATCCACAGGAATAATAATTCAACCGGGTTTACCACTCAAACTTGTTCACCGGGGATTTACCACGAGGATTGACATAGATATGGATACACTGGCCATGGTCCTTGATCATGGACACGATGACTCGGAAGGATTTGACTCTGCAGAGTTTGTACTTTAACCACAGCCAACGGATTTCAGTAGTCACGGGGACTAGTTCCGTTTATGGTGTTTTAGGAGAAACACATCTAACCAGTACACACCCATTCAACATTCCGATGCCAGGAATCACCCTCGGCAACGTTCAAGAAAAACCTTGAGACGGGGAGGCTACAACCTCGCGTAGCATGGGATCAAATTTATATACGCGCGCTCTAAGGGGTGCCCCCCTCTCGGTCCCAACCGGAAACACCCATGCCCCCTGACCGGATGACTGGCTTTAATCCGGGGCCATGGAACCCTCATCCCGGCCCCTCTATTTGGTGTGTACACGGAAAGAGGTTAATAACTTACTAAACCGTATTCTTTGCAGAAAACATGTGGCAGCACGGAAGGGGAAGAACGATAACGTGACTCAGTCCACGTTAACGTCGGAGTTTATCGGATGTCGTAAGGCTGGCATGCTACAACAATACCACCTTACTGCCTTTCATGACACCACATGACTAGGCCATCTCTCATCAGAGATCACAGTAACTTCGCTCGTCGCTCACGGGTAGCGCACCTCCTCCTGCTCGTCGCCGACGCCCGCAAACTTCCAGACGATCGTGCGGCGCAGGGATAAGAAGGAGGGAACAGGGAGCAAGGCGCCACCGCGGTACTGGCGAGATCGACATCGGGCTCTGAAGAAAACGACAGCAGTTTACTGAAACTGTTTATCTGAACTCTGAACATTGACAGCAACAGTGTCCATCAGGTGTTCGACGAAATGATTTGGCATGAAGAAAAAAAATTCTGGAGCTGGGACTTGGTGAGGTGACCTCTCAATGCACCCAGAGGCTGCCTGAATTTTCTCAGATTTTTAGGAGGAGAATTCAAATGAATTTCATCAAATTTGGCAAATCTGGTCCAAACTTGCAGCAAGTACAATTTGAAATATTTGAACTGGAGACCAGTGGATCTTCATGGATCTTGGTTGAGGGCTCTAAGGACTAGATAGGGAAGCTTGTTTGGAGGCCAAACTCAAAGTAGAAATGGTAGTTCCTTTGAAAACCTCCAAGGGTCAAAATAGTAGGCAGAAATTATTTTTGGTGAGAAATAAATGGAACAGAAATTATGGGGAGGTTCAACTTGCTGGATTTGAAGTATAGCTTGACACAAAGATGAGGAATGGCTTTTGGGAGGTGGTTTCCACTCATGTCATGGCAAGAGGGATTTTTGAAAGGGGAAAGGATCATTCCAAATGCCATAGGGCTATTTAAAAGATTTTCAAATATATTTTTCCAAATGACAAACATTTGGTTTTGAGTCCACACAAGAAGGAAAAACCTCCAAGACCAAAATCAAGTCTTGGGTGAATCCAAAACAAAACACTTTTCATAAAAGAAAATATTTTGAGAGGGAGAGTTCTTCAGAAAATTTTAAATAACACCCCTCAAATTAAATGAAAGTTTGAAAAAAGCCAAATAAAATTTTTGGGTGTCACACGACGTGCCTAGTTTTGATGACGACGTCATCGACGTAAGCTTCTACTATCTTACCGATCTGCTTCTCCAGGCATGTTTGAATCATGCGTTGGTATGTGGCGCCGGCATTCTTGAGCCCGAAGGGCATGGTGTTGAAGCAGATTGGCCCTTATGGGGTAATGAATGCTGTTGCAGCTTGATCGGACTCCTTCATTTTGATTTGATGGTATCCGGAATATGCATCGAGGAAACACAGTGAGTCATGTCCTGCGGTGGCGTCAATGATTTGATCAATGCGGGGGAGGGTGAAGGGATCCTTAGGGCAAGCCTTGTTGAGGTCTTTGAAATCGACACATAGGCGCTAGGATTTGTCCTTCTTTGGTACCATCACCAGGTTTCCCAGCCAGTCCGGATGTTTGATTTCTCTAATGAATCCGGCCTCGATAAGCTTGCCCAGCTCCTCCCCCATGGCTTATCGCTTGGGTTCGTAAAAGTGCCGCAGTGTTTGCTTGACCGGTTTAAATCCCTTAAATATATTGAGGCTATGTTCGGCCAGCTTGCGTGGGATCCCTGGCATATCGGAGGGGTGCCAGGCGAATATATCCCAGTTTTCGCGCAGGAATTCTCGTAGTGCAGCGTCAACTGTTGGGTTTAGTTGTGCTCCGATAGATGCTGTCTTCTTGGGGTCCGTTGGGTAGACCTGGAATTTGACTATTTCTTCTGCTGGTTTGAAGGAGGTGGATTTGGGTGTTTGTCGAGGATCACATCGTCCCTGTCCACCGTGGAGCGCAGTGCGGTTAATTCTTCGGCCGCGAGGGCTTCGGATAGCGCCTCAAGGGCCAGGGATGCGGTTTTGTTTTCAGCGCGGAGTGCTATGTCCGGGTCACTGACGAGAGTGATTATACCGTTTGGTCCGGGCATTTTGAGCTTCATATACCCGTAATGAGGTATAGCCTGGAAGCGTGTAAAAGCATCCCGCCCCAACAGGGCGTGGTATCCGTTGCTGAAAGGGGCCACTTGGAAGGTGATTTCTTCGGACCGATAATTCTCCGGCGTGCCGAATACCACGTCAAGTGTGATTTTTCCCGCACACCGCGCCTCCGGACTGGGAATGATTCCTTGGAAGGTTGTGCTACTTTGCTTGATGCGGCTCCTGTCTATTTCCATTTTGTGGAGTGTATCCTCATAAATGAGGTTTAGTCCGCTGCTGCCATCCATGAGGACCTTGGTGAGTCGAAACCCATCCACGATGGGACTGAGGACTAATGCGGCTGGCACTCAGACTGTCCTGTATTTCGGTTCGTCACCGGCATTAAATGTTATAGCCGTGTCGTTCCAAGGGTTTATTGCAGCGATTTGGCAGACTTCAGCGAGGTCGCGAAGTGCCCTTTTGCGCTTATTGTTTGAAGCGAATGTCTCGAAGACCGTCAATACTCTTGTGTCGTCGTTTTCTGGAGGGTGCTGCTCTGGGGTGTCCTTGATAAGGATGTCCTCCCCGCTCTTAGCTACCTGCCGGAGTATCCAACATGCTCTAAGGCTGTGGGTGATACGGTATCCGGTGTCGTGTGTATTTTGCATGGGCCGTCGAGCCATCCCTCCAGAACGGTTCCGTGCTGCGTAATGGGTTTATGTTTCTTGACTGTTGGACTGGGCATGCCATGGGGATGCGCCCTTTTTGCCTGTAGGAGGAGTTGAGTTGGGACCGACGGCTCCCAGCAAGCTGCCTGAGCTTTCCAGGCGCTTTCCATCGCGCTGTACTTTTGTATGATAGTTGCTAAGTCAGCGAAGTTTAGTATGCGGCGGCGATTGATGGCGTTGAAAATTCCTTCGTTCGCGCAATTGTTGCAGAACGCTGATGTCGCGTCCTCGTCGTGGCAATCTTTTACCTTGTCTTTGGCAAGGAGGAATCTGGCCTAGAAGTGGTGGACCGTTTCCTGATACTACTGTTTTATGCTCATGAGAGCGCTTATGTCCGGGTGGGTGGGTGGAATTAAATTCGAACCCTGACCCGATCGATTATCCGGAGTCTGAAGACCTTCTAGACTCAACAGTCCGGGTTTCAGAGTATCTTCTGATTGTTTAAGCCCGCCGTCCGATTCTATGTTCGGAGGGCCGGTCGCATCCTTTCGCTGGTGGGTATCCAGCTCTTCCTGATCGGCGATCCGAACATAGTCCGCTTTCGATATAGAAGAAGACTCGCCGTCCTGCTCCTCGACTACCGCTATCTGGTGGGTGACCGGTGGAGTTTTGATTTCTCCTTGATCGGTTTTAGGCCCGATCCGATCGTAATCTGTGGCGATTCCCAAAGCGGTGATGCGATCTAGGAGCTCGTTTAAGGATGAAAACTCTGCCGGATCCATCTGCTTGGAGTGTTCGGAGTTGATGCGAAGGGGATTTTCGATGGCCCGAGAGGTCATCGTCGGCTCAACGGCCGAACGGGCGATCATGGTAAAGCCGCCCAGCCGGAGGGTTTGGCCCGGGGCCAGTGCTCCTCTGGAGGTGATGTTGAGGCGAGCCATCGATCCGATCATCGACGTCACAATGGAACTCTCAATGAAAGCACCAATGTCGGTGTCAAAACCGGCGGATCTCGGGTGGGGGGTC
The DNA here is from genome assembly GCF_018294505.1 of Triticum aestivum. Taxonomy (NCBI): domain Eukaryota; kingdom Viridiplantae; phylum Streptophyta; class Magnoliopsida; order Poales; family Poaceae; genus Triticum; species Triticum aestivum. Next base: position 461,977,527 of record NC_057811.1, read on the forward strand.
CCGAACTATGCATCTAAGGTCGACGGTAACAGGAGACAGGGGACACGATGTTTACCCAGGTTCGGGCCCTCTCTATGGAGGTAATACCCTACTTCCTGCTTGATTGATCTTGATGAATATGAGTATTACAAGAGTTGATCTACCACGAGATCGTAATGGCTAAACCCTAGAAGTCTAGCATGTATGACTATGGTAATGAGTATATCTCTTCCGGACTACACCCTCCGGTTTATATAGACACCGGGGGGATCTAGGGTTACATAGAGTCGATTACATAGGAAGGAATCTTCATAGTTGATCGTCAAACTTGCCTTCCACGCCAAGGAGAGTCCTATCCAGACACGGGTATAGTCTTCGGCCTTCGTGTCTTCACAACCCATCAGTCCGGCCCATGGATAACAGGCCGGACGCCCGAGGACCCCTTAGTCCAGGACTCCCTCACTTACAGCTCACAAGAGGAGCACGAAAAGAAGTGAAGATAACCACAATCGGCAGAAAACGGGACAAGATGACTAAACACATATCTATTATTGGACCCCATCCAAACCAGTTGTAGATAGCCCGTGCTACCATCTCCCATCGGTTGCACCCAGTAACCAAAAACTGCCCGAAGTCTGTATGAATGAGTAATGACCACGTACGGATCCATGTTGTAGCTCTATACATAACCTGCAAGAAGTTCATAAGATTTTGTCTGTTAAAAATTATATCATTTCTGCAGTTTCATATAGCCCAAAGTAGTGCGCATATTTCTATCCAAATACGTCCCGCAATAACTGGTTCCAATCCAGTTAGCCACATCCCAAATAACACGTCAATGCTGACTGGAGGGTTAATGTTAAAGGTTATATGAATTGTGCGCCAAAGAAGCTTGATGAGAGGGCAATCGATAAAGAGGTGTTGTATTGTTTCAACCTGGTCACAAAAACAACAACGTGAACTGCCTACCCATCTTCGCTTTAGCATATTTACCTTTAGTTAGAATCACTTCCTTGTGAACGACCACATGAAGATCTTGATTCTCAACAGAACTTTTATTTTCCAAATATGAATCGATCTCGGTATTGGGCCAGAATCACCGTGAAAACACTTCCTAGTTAACTTCTAGTGAAAAGAGTCTCACTGCTCAGAAAGTTGAACATCCAGTCTTCAATGAATCTGTTTGAATCCAGTCTTCGATCGTGTGTCTACAAGTTTGATCCTTCCATTTTAGTCTTCTCTTCGGTGGCGACGGTTGCTGTCGTTCTGGTACGCTAGTCCTATGGGGCCTTAGCACGACGACTTCACGACTATCTACTACAAAGGTTTGCCCGCCTCCATCGAGGGAAGGACGATGTCGAGGGTAACCCTCCGGCTTCTCCAGTGCTCGTTGTGGTCTCTAGGTGGTCCATGAACCTCGTTACTGTTTTACTTTGATTTATCTATGCTCCCATGATAGATGATGAATAGATTGAAAGTTTCTCTCGCAAAATGAAACTATGCTCACAATGAATATAACAAGTTGAAGCAGATTAGGAAAGAAGGTCCAACCTTCACAATTTTTAAGGCTTGGGTGCAAATTGACTCGAGCTAAGCCTAGTTTTCTTCAAGGTGTGTAGGAGATCATCTCCTAAACTTGTACCAATAAGGGGCAGCTTCAAAAGTAAGCATGTAAGTGAATGAGGTGAAAAGGGTCTGATAACTGAAGATTTAATTGCTAAATGAAGAATGAAGAGCATATTGTCTCAATTTTTTAACTGGTTGCAAACAACAACACTGGCAAATTACATCGCTCAGTAACCTTATTGGTTATGCAAAGCCATCAGTCCTACCATTTATATCTATAGAAGACATATTTAAGAAACTGACTATAACCAAATGAGGAGAAGAGCCCATTAGTACCGAAGCAATCAACAATCTAATATTATGGATTCCAGAATCATGTTAGCTCAACAACAACATCAGAAGCACATTGCATATTCCTAAGATATGAAAAAAAATGATACGCTTTTCCTCATTGCCAATTACATAGTGTCATGCATCCTCCAGAAAGACCAGTGCCACATTTCCTTTATATTGATAGCGTAAGTAAAAGAGCAGCCTTCTAGAGGTTCTCTCTATTTCATTGCTATAGTGTACAATGCTCAATGCTTAGGTGTCGTCACATATAGGTTCTAAACATATTGATGACAAAAGAACAAAAAATATAACACTTTTTGCCTTGACGATAGAACATTGAACTGGGCTCTAAGTGCTACTGATAGCGTCCAAACATAAGGTCAAAGCTTCGAAGGTGATATTAAACACCAATTCAGCTCATTAGGAAAAATAAATTAGCACTATAAATTATGCCAATAGGAGTTCATTGCTTAACAGTTACGGTTTTGGGCAAAGTGAATTTCTACCTTGGTTACGAAATGATTATGTCTTAACAGGTGATGGCTATGTTATTGTAGCAGATCTCCATGGTGGCTAGTAAAAGAGACATATATGAGAATTTTGTAGGCTTCATACTTTTGGAAGAGCTGAATTAGGTGGCTCTTATGCATCGGTAATGTATTAGATATTTTCTCTCTTTTAAGATTTGTCTCCTGGTACTATAGTTATTGACCTTCAATATCTCTAGTGTTTGATGAAACTAGAGAATGTTGGCTCTACTTAGCTCATTTTTCTTCTCTTTGGGGATGGAATGGCATCCATTGGTGCTTATTTTCATGAACTTTGTAATAGTGAACTACGTGGATGTCTTGATCTTGCTACAAAGTCAAAAGAGCAATACAATTTTCAAGGAAAAAAGCAAACAAAATTCATTGTTTCGTAAAAGAATTGATAAAGATTTCATTTCCACTAACCTTCCCAAGGACCAAGCACATGATCAAGAAATTATTAGCTATTGACCTACCGAAGGACTAAGGACTACAATCACTGTACAGCACCAAAGTCTAAGGACGTCCCTAAGCAAATAAGGAATAGCTTACTTCTCATTTTACTTCTCCATCTTTGAAATATCTAGAAGGGCATCCCTAAGTCTTCTAACGACTATACGGTGCTTTTGTGCCTCTACACACTAGGTATATGGCTAGGAATCAGCATGGAAGGCACTAAGAATTATGGATGAATCCGTGGAATCACAATATGCACTCTCGGGGTCAGCTAGCCATCGTGCCTCTTCCTCCCACTCCACCACATGAGCCACTATCCCTCAACCTTTTCTACAGCTAGTCAGCATGCCTCTCCCTCCTACTCTACCGCATCAGCTACTCTTTTATTGACAACCTAAGTAAAAAAGAGCAGCTTTTAGGAGGTTCATTCTCTTTTATTGTTACAGTGTTCAATTCTCAATGCTTAGGTGCCATCACATATAGGTTATGTTCCTCGTTTTTCTTTTGTTGCGCTTTGGACGCTTTTTTTGTTTGTTGTCCCGTTATCTCTATGATAGTGGAACCCTGTCTTTTGATTGTATGGGGGAAAATCACATATAGAATCTAAGCATACCGATGACAAAAGAACAAAAAAAACTTTTTGCCCTAATAATACAACATTAAACTAGTGCTAATGTTAGCATTCAAATAGAAGGGTCCTTGACAAAGCTTTGAAGGTGATATTAAGCAACAATTCAGCTCACAATGTAAAGACAAAAATAGAACTGCAAAATTAGACTGATAATAGTGCATTGCTCTTTAGATAAGATTTTGAGCACAATGAATGGCTGCCTTTGTTATGAGTAGTAGTTAATTCTTAACAAAAATTATGGCTATGTTATTGTGGCACATCTCCACTGTGGATAGTAAAGATACGAGTCTAAGAATTTCGGAGGTCTTCATACTTTTGGAAGAGTTGGATGAGGTGGCGTGGCTCTTATAGCCTCGGTGATGTATGAGATATATTTTCTGTCTTTTAAGACTTCTTGTCTTCTTGTCTCCAGCTGTTGTAGTTATTCATCTTCAATTTCTTTGGAATACGATGAAACAAGAGAATGTTGGCTCAACTTATTAGGACATTTTCTTTTCTCTTTGGGGACGAAATGCTTTGTAACAGTGAACTGTGTTGACTAGGTGGATCGTTTTGATCTTGCTAAAGGGTAAAAAGAGCAATACAAACCTTCCTTTTCAAGTAAAATTTTTCAAAAAGAATTCATTGTTAGGTTAAAGAATTGATAAATGTTTCATATCCGCTGACCTACCCAAGGAGCAAGAACATAATCAAGGAATTATTAGCTATTGACCTACCGGAGGAGTAATGACTACATTTCACTGTCTAGCACCAAGTCTTCTATAAGAAGCCGGGCATCTCTAAGAAAAAGAGTAGTCTATTTCTCATTTTACTTCGCATCCTTAAGCATTATAATGACCATATGGTTATTTTGAGTCTCTACACACTAGGTATACGATTAGGAATGGGCATGGAAGGCACTAGGAATTATCTATGCATTTGTGGAATCACAACATGCACGCTCCTACTCAGCTAGGCGCCGTGTCTCTCATTCTTACTCCACCACATTAGCTACTCTTCCTCAATCTCTACTACTATGGTAGTCTCATATGCGGCACTCTTATGCCATCTTTAGAAAGCATCAAGGCGGGGTTTTCTTTCTTGGCCGGGATGCTCTCATAGCATAGATGTGGTATTTGCTTTCTTGGCTACAGGGCTCTCACAATATCATATGCCATGCTCTCATGCCATGTTGGAAGCATCCATGAGGTATTACCATTTCTTTATTCCTAGTACGGAACGTGAATCAGAGGAGACAGATTCACATCACTGATGTCGAGCACGACAAGGTCACAAGGAGGCATCTGACCTGACCAAAGGCTGATCATCACAATGGCTTGGAATTCCACTCAAAATGCTTTGAACGGTCCTTAGACCCACAATCAACAGAAGATGGTGCTAGCAACTGTGGATAGCTAAACTTTGCCAAATCATAATTTCTGATAAAAGACTATGTAAGGATTAGAAATTCCGCACATCTTACATAAATATCAGTCACAGAAATGTCATCCTTCGCATCCACACTACACATCTTACAACTGCACAACTGTTACACAAGTTGAAAACCTAGCTGTCGCTACAGATGGTAGGCCTTACTGCTGGCGATGAGCATTGCCACGGTCAGAGTAATGCAATGATGGTAGCATTGTAAGTGAAATCATGCACACAACTTGGCAAGATGAGTAGAGCACCAAGGTTGCACCCACTTTGAGAATGACCCGCTTGACAAGTACACTGCATAAACATGGATCTGTTCTTTCTAAACTCTCTTTACATACTTCTATCAGTCTAGCTCTCTTAATAAACAAATAACAAAGGACATAAGATTCAACAATTAAACCAACTATGCTCATATCAAGTTTAATGGAACAGAAAGATGGTCTAACCTTGATATATCTAAAGTTTGGATGCAAACTGATGTGAGCTAAGCCTAGTTCTCCCGCATGAGATTGTCATGTCTCCTAGAACATGTAAATGAACAAGGGAAGGGGCTTAATGAAGAATTGAGAATATACTGCCTCGAATTTTTCTTTGAATGATGAACACAAAACGCAGGCAAATTATAGCCCTCCATTACCTTTAATTATGCAAAGCCATCAGTACTTGAATGATCTGTCATTTTAATTATCTCCAAAAGATACATTAAAGCAACTGGCCATAAGCCGGCCATAATAAGAGCCTGTAAGTGCAATCAACCGTCTATATTCTACTAGGTTGCAAATCAAAATGACTAGTATGATGCAGAAGCAATAACATTGCCCTGAACCTGTTTAGATTTTGCAGCAAAGGATGTAAATTGCAGTGAGAAAACTCTCCTACTTATTGAGTTATTAAGTTTATTAGCATCAGCAGCAATAGCTCAGGACATATATACTTATGAACTTTGTAAGCTCTCTTTACGGACTTCTATTATACTAGCTCGTTTATAAACCGACAAAGGACAAACGTATTAAAAAATTAAACCAACTATGCTCACAATTAATACAACGAGTGGAAGTTTATTAGAAAAATTGTCTAATATTTATATCTAAAGCTTAATCCCTCCCTAGACCCCCACCTTGTGTGGGAGCTTCTATGCACTGGGTCTGTCCTTTATTGATATCTAAAGCTTGAAAGCAAACTGATTAAGCTAAGCTTAATTCTTTCGCGTGATAGATCATGTGCCAAAAGCCCAGAGCATGTAAATGAGTCATGTGAAAAGGGCTAAATGTACAATTGAGAAGATCCCCTTCAATTTTGTTTGATTAAACGCAAACAACGACATGAGCAAATTCATCTTGTTCGAGGGAATGATAAAATTGTTGTAGCCCTAACCTACCAGAGGACCAAGCTCATAACCAATGGATTCTTATCTATTGACCTACCGGATGATGAAAGACTTCATGTCACTGCCTACTACCCAAGCCTTTATAAGGAGCAAGACGCAAGGAAAGGATGAGTAGTAATAGTATATTTCTCATTTTACTTATCTACCTTGGAGACTTGGAATTATTCAGTTCCATTTTATGAATTATTTGTTGTGTCTCTGCACAGTAGGGATACGAATTTAATAGGCATAGGCATAGAAGACACCAGGAACTACCGATGGACCACCAGGATCACAACCTGCCACAGGTGGACTAGCTACGACGACCGTCATCATCATCTGGTGCGACTGACCCATAGGTCACGCTCTCTCGTACCATCATGAGGAATCAGCAAAACAGACCAAATGAGAATCGGAGGTTGGATGGAATGGGAATTGGACAATATTTTGTCGATGCAATCATGACTGGCAAAAGACGGCTAGAAAGTTAAACCAGACATGTTTCCGCTTGCTGGATAGAGATATCTATGTAGAGATCAGTAATAGAAATGTCTTCCAGTCATCCTTAGAAAACCACGCTACATTGCTACTTCACAAGCATTACACAGTTGAAAAAGCAGCACCTCGTTGTTGGAGATGGTTGCTGCTGGCACCTTGGCGATAACGATGACATGGAGGGGTTCATGTTGATACACTAACACAATGTAGCCTCCTTCAGTAAAAAATATGCACAGATTGGCAAAATAAGTAGAACGCCAGAACTGCACCCGCTTCAAGAATGACATGCTAGACAGGTACGTGTCGGGCATACCTGCAAAACATGGAAGATTATATCGTGAATCTCTTGCTACCCAAACTTATCAGGCTTTAGTGATTTGTACCTGATAAGGTCACTTTACAGAATTCTGTTAAACTAGCTCTCTTAATCAACTGACGAAGTAAAGACCCTTCCAGAAAAGAAAATAAACCAACTATGCTCACAATGAATATAACAAGTTGAAGCGAATTAGGAAAGAGGGTCTAACCCTTCACGATATTTAAAGCATGGATGCAAAATGATTCGAGCCAAACCTAGCTTTCTTCCATTTAAATGGAGATTTAATTGCTAAATGTAGAATAGAGAAGAAACTATCTCCATTTCTTTTACCGGATGCAAACAACAACACTGGCAAATTTCATCAATCCTACCATTTTTATCTCCAAAAGACACATTTAAGCAATGGACTATAACCAAATGAGAAGATGTTGTTAGCACCAAAGCAATCAGCAACAGTCATATAGGTTTCAAAGCAGAAAAATGTGTCAAAGGATGCAGCTTGTGATGAGAACTCCTGCTTATTCAGTTGTTGACAAAAAAGTAAATAAAGTAATGAACCCAATGCATATCTCTTGAATAATAGTTTGGATATGTAAATACCAAATCCAAGTGTTGTAGGAGAATAAGTTACTCCCTCCATTTCTGTATACAAGGCCACTTCGTTTTTTGTGTCAAACTTTGACTTATAATTTTGGTCAACAAAATATGGGTTATATGTCACAAAAAATATATCATCGGAAAGTTCTTTGAAATGTGCATCCAATGACAGTACTTTTTGTGGCACATAACTCACTTTTTGTTGGTAAAATTAATGGTCAAAGTTAGACATAAAAATATGAAATGGCCTTGTATACAGAAATGAAGGGGGCATCGACTGTCAATTAGATGGTATGCTGGCAGATAAGAGAGGCAATTAGATGTGTTGAATACAGTACTAGGTAAAAAAATCAACCAACTATACAAAAAATAGTAGCAACATAGATGATATGAAATCGGTATATTATGAAACTACATTTGAATTATGTATATTTTTAATTCTCAATTTTACATGCCCACAAGTAACTCATTGTCTTTATCTTAAATATCAAGGACTCGCATTGGTATTTAGCTTCTAGTCATAGTGTGTTGTAGCTCATGCTATAGAATAAGGTGTTGGCTATTTCATTAACTTGTGCCTCACCTTATAATTCTCTCACAAAGTGTGTTGTAGCTCGTCGTAGAGCTGGCTATAAGACTACGGCCCATTTCTCTTCGCTCTCATCTCCCCTCTCCTTCAGCTAAGCGAAAAATCTGATGTTGCGTCTCTTGTATCCTATCTAGGTCACCCTAATGTACTTGTCTCCAATACGTAAGGAATTAGCTGAAGGCAAAAACATGGCTCCAACAGCTGCCCTGATCTAAATTTTGGCCCTTAGCGTGGCGACTTCCCGTAAGTTTACTACAACAAGCTCTACTACGACAAAGTTTGTCCGGATCCGACGAGGGAGGGACGAGGATGAGGACGGTGTTGTGCCTTCAGTTTGTTGAATGTTTGCAATCATGGCTAGGTGGTGCAGTGAACTATTTGTAATTTCTACTGTCTTTAGATATATGTACTGATTTTGATGATTATTAATAAATTTGTTGGCCATTTCACAAGAAAAAATGTAGATGCCGCAAGCCACCTAGACAACACCCGAAATCCCAATCCTCCAAAAGCGATGCCTTCAAGAAGTAAACTTTGCGGGTGATGCAAAGCTTGAGGCTAATTACTCCCTCCATTTTTATATACAAGGCCACAAAATCAAATTACAAATACCAAGGTAAAATTTAATGCATACTTTACAAGCTAGCTTTTCTTTTCGTTTACTGGGATCATTAATACGCAACATGCATGCAAGGAAACCGAGTGAAAGAAGTAGCTACTGTTATTATGACTGCATGCATGCAAGTATTAAACTGGTTGCTAGTACGAAAAATTATCATTAATTCTGTCCTTGATTACTGTTGGTGGCCTTAGACTAGTCATAGTGGGAGTAACTTAACTAGTAACATAGCGCACTTCAAAAAAAATTGCTTATGTGGCGTGTAATTAATGAAAAGTGGTAACATAATATGTTACTGTAACATAGCGCTTTCCAAGACTAAATGAGTCTACAAGCTAATAAATGAGGTTCTCTATGACACTATTACTATATTATTTTGCACTATGAAGATAGTATCTTGGACTAGTGTCTTATGCATGACACTAGTATAAGTAAATGGAGGGAGTAGCTTGTTTTACTTGGTGCCATCTTCTATGCGACAGTGAGCGTGCATTTGAAACGGGAGAGGGTATCATAGTTTGTCAGAGACTTTGAAGACCGCGACGCCCTGTGGCGTTACTTTTGTTATTTAGGATTGTCTATATAACTTATTTTACCCTTGGCAGAAGATGCCCCTCAACAAGACTAGACGGACTATATAATTAAGATGTTACCAATATGTAGTAGTAGCTGCCATTTACGCTTCCTCCTAGCTAGAGAAAAATCCATCCATCCGAATCCGAGGAGCAAGAGAGGTGGTAGAGAAGTAATGGAGGGCGCGGCGCATGCCATTGTGAGCAATATTGGGCAGCTGGTGGGGGAGGAGTTTCAGCAGCTCCGCGGCGTGGGCGGCGAGGTGGCTCGGCTGAGGGACGAGCTTGCCACCATGAACGCCCTCCTCCGCATGCAGGCTGAAGCCGAGGAGGATACGGTGGACCACTTTGTCCGGGAGTGGCTGAAGCAGCTCCGGGAGGTGGGCTACGACGCCCAGGACTGCGTCGATCTCTATTTGTTCCGCGTGAGGACCAGGTCCGGCGACCGCCTCATCGTCGGGTGCAAGCGACGGATTAAGACGCTTTGGTGTCGCCATTACCTCGCCGCTGATATCAGGGCCCTCCGCACCCATGCTGCCGCCATCAACGAGCAACATGCTCGTTATGGCGTCAGCCTCGAGTCACTGCGCCGTCCTCCTTCCAATATGCCAACGGTCCGGGCGTCGGCGCATGTGTTCCACCTCCACCATGCCGACGACCCTCACAGGTTCGTCGGCATCAAGGAACAGGCCAGTGGCCTGGAGGATAAGGTGAAGGCGGCGAGCGACACCACTGATGTCAAGGTATTCTCCATTGTGGGGTTCGGTGGGCTCGGAAAGACCACGCTGGTCATGGAGGTGTGCCGGCAGCTGGAAGCCGACTTCGAGCGCCAAGCACAAGTGTCCGTGTCCCAGGTGCTCGACCTCAAGGTACTCCTCAGGGACGTGCTGCATCAGATCGTCAAGCTGAAAGCTGCAGATCGTGCAGAAACTGTCAACCAGCCCCTTGCTGGCATCGACAGCATGAACATTGAACAGCTCCGCAAAAATATCCACTCGATTCTTACCAAGAAGAGGTACTCCTCCCAACAAACAAGCTCTCACCCACTCTCCTTATTACTGCACGTATGTACGTTAACGTTACTGGCCATCTATCTTCTTGATACTTTCCAGTATTTACTTTCACACTTCGTCAACATTTTTATTTCAAATTAAGACATGGCCGATTTCATCTCATTTCTGATAACTATTGATTGATGTTAATTCCAAATCAATACTTCTCACTGAACTAATTGCATTCTATAAGCTATTTCGAATCTTTAGCAGGATGTTTACGTGACATGAGTTTTTTTTTCTTCGAAAAAGAGAGCGCTCTCTTCGATTTCCATTATCAGAAGCCATAATGTTCGATACAAACTATTACTAGAACATAAAAGGCTACCTCACCAGCTACTACGGCAGGTTTTCGTAACACGGTGTGTGTGCCATCAGTTTACTGCCAACTTCTAATTTTTGT
>NC_057811.1:461988767-461993161 GCF_018294505.1 Triticum aestivum
CAATCTTGAGGTCTCTCCTTAATTGCCAGTAGTCCCTGTAAATAATAAATGTGGATTCTTTCTTTTATCACTCTCTCCAAATGTATAACCTCTTTTCTCCTTTTCCGTACAAATCAACCTCCTTGGTCTAAAAATTCAGCCATTTGGCCTTGTACACCCCAACAGCGGGAGTACATGTTAATCCGGCCGTATGAATAAGACTGCTCACAGTGGGAAGTAACGCATAGTAGTATCATGCACATGATACTAATCTATATTACTGACTTCACAATGGGTAGTAACATATGTGTATTATCATGCATATTGCATTTATTAGGTTTATTATAGACACATTTTGTATTGGAATACATTATGTTACGGTATCTACCTATGCTATCACTACTATGGTACCTACCTATGATACCACTACCTCCACTCTCATCATTAATTACATTGCCAACGTCAATTTTTTGCATGCATGAAATACATGATACTACCTATGATACCCCTACTGTGGGTAGTCTAAACCTAGCCGTGTGCATATCTTCGAGGCAGATGCCAGGGTAATCCACTTTTCGGAAGTAAAAAACTTGGTAATCTGAATTTGACTATGTTGTCAATTTATTGCAGATTTGAAGTAACTAATTGATGTATCGGTATCCTTTCTTCTACACACACTCATGATGTATTTATATCTATACCCCAAGACATCAGCATTTTTCCCTTAAAAAATACGTCAGTATTTTTCGTACTGCATCTATAAACAGCCCAAGCTAGTCTGCCCTTGAGAAACACCCCTTCTTGGTCTGCCTTTATTAAAATCCCGGGGCTGTATTGCCTGTGGATGAAAACCCTATGTTCCTTGCTTAACAGCATAATCATAATTGTGTGGAGTCACATGAAAGCTTATAGAAAGTTCATAATTACTAAACCAATAGAAATTAAATAGATAGGTAGATTTATAAATTTCCTATAATTCTCACCATAAATTGGGAGGGTTGCAATGGACCTTGCCCCTTGAATGGTTTACAATAGGTCCCACCTAGTCTGATTATACAAGATTGATAAACATATGTATCAAAGTTTTCACATTAAAAATAGGTTAATACTACTACTCATACAACAACTGAGGTTTGAGGAGGTGGGTCCAAACTGTTACAACATCTTCAAAATTAACACGAACCGGTCAAACTTGTAAAGCGGGTGCAAAACTGGTCCAAATTGCGGTGCTTTTTACACATGGCACCGTTTTTCTTACACACGAGTTGCTATATGTCGAGTGTTATTTTCTCTAAAAACATCTTTAATACATCATACTACTCCTTGGGAGGTGTAGTATTAATCTAATCATATGGTTATCTATTAAGAAATTTAGATTCATGGTTAGTCGGGGTAGCATCCGCTAGTTAACCATGTTTAGTTGGTGAGAGAACAGGTTTGGCACTGTTGTATTACGGATTTGCATGTTTTTTACTATAGTAGGCTAGGAGTTACTAAAAGGTCTATCTAAAGGGGCGATTAAAAGTTCTTCGGGCTGTTTGTGTATTTGTTTCGCAATAAGTCAATCGTGATGTATTCTATATAGTGTACAAAAATTAGATTAAAAAAACATGTAAAAATTATGTTATTTTTAATGGCATTCTTAGTTGCTATTTTCAAATCAGCGATTTAATAATCTCCTAACTTATTGGTGCCAAGTTCAAAAATAAGTTTGAGTAAACATCCTGCAAATATATTACATGTCTAGAGAAATCATCGTTCTTCATGTTTATAGCTTTAACATATATATATATATATATATATATATATATATATATATATCTGTGATAAGGTACCTTATTGTGATCGACGATGTTTGGACCGAAGTAGCATGGAATTCAATCCGATCCATGTTACCAGATAACGACCTCGACAGTAGAATCATTGTGACCACTCGGATAGAAACTGTGGCCAAAGCATGTAGCTATGCTCATGATGATTACATCCATCCTATCGCGCCCCTCAATGAAGATAACTCCAAGAAGTTATTCCTCAGAAGTACTTTTGGCTCCATAAATGCCTCTTGCCCCGAGGATCTGAAAGATTCTATGGAAAAAGTTCTAAAAAGATGTGGTGGACTGCCATTGGCCATTGTAAGCATTGGCAGCCTTTTGGCAGGCTACAGATCTCCTGAAAGCAAATATATGTGGGAAACAGTTCTGAAATCACTTGGTTCACAGATAGATAACCACCCTACCCTTGAGGGGATGAGACGGATAATCACACTTAGCTACGACCACCTACCTCATCACCTCAAGAATTGCATGATGTATCTCAGCATATTCCCGGAGGACTTTTTGATTGCCAAGGATAGGTTACTGAGGAGATGGATTTCCGAAGGATTGGTTGCTGAGAAGCGGGGGTTGACCCTAATGGAGATTGCAGAAGGCTACTTCAATGAGTTGGTGAGTAGAAGCATGATTGATCGGGCTGCAGATAGAGTGACCGATACTGATGGGAGGGAGCAGATGTGTCGTGTGCACGACATGATGCTTGAGGTCATGGTGTCCAAATCCCTTGAGGCTAACTTTGTAAGCCTGTTAGGTGAGGCGTACGAAGGGATGTCATATGATAGGGTTCGCCGCCTCTCCATCCATGGTGGAGTAGAGACATCCAGCAAAATGGCAGAGGAGCATGGCAGGAAAAATGAAATCAAGGGGATGAATGTAAAACATGTCCGATCACTTAGTATGTTTGCACTTGATGGGCACAATTTGCTTAATCAGCTAGATGAGTTCACCTTGCTGAGGGTACTTGATCTGGAAAACTGCAGGGGCCTAGGAAAAAGTCAAATGGATTATATCTGCAGAATGTACCTTCTAAGGTTCTTGAATTTGAAAGGAACAGATGTCAGTGTGATTCCTTCCAAAATTGATCAGCTAGAGCATTTGCAGACACTTGATGTACGTGCCACACGCCTTGAAGATCTACCAAAAACTGTGACAAATCTGGAGAAACTTGAGAGCCTGCTGTACTCCAACAAGGAGAGATACTGGGATTTCCATTGGGAAGCGCCAAAGGGCCTAAGAAAAATGAAGGCTCTACGGAAGGTGAATAATTTGACCGTCAGATCCAACATTGATGTTATTGAGGAGATCGGCGAGCTAGAACAATTGGAAGAATTAGATATCTCTGTTATACCAGAGATTGATCAAGCTCATCATGACAAGCTTGACGAGTCACTGAGTAGGTTATACTCCCTCCGATGCCTTAACCTTCAAATTGTTACTAATACAGAGTGGAAGAAGAACTTTCTGCAGAACCTCAAGTCAACGCCACCACGGCTCCTGAGATACGTTAGGTTGTGTGGTACCCTCCAAGGAAATACAGGTGTCCTTGGTGTACCTACGTTGACTAACTGGGTTAGTAAACTGACTAATCTTGTTGAGTTTGCCATAGCTTGGGCACATCTTCGTGGTGACACCCTATTCGACGTCCTGTCTAAGCTGCCCAACCTGAAGACCCTGACACTCGAGATAAGCTTCTATTCCGAAAAGAAGATAGTTGCACGCACTAGCCATAAATTTCCGGCGCTTACGGAACTGAGAATGGACGGTGTTCGTAGTGTTCCTGAAGTTTACGAATTTGAGAAAGGATCCATGGAAAATCTCGAGACCATTTTTCTTTCTTTCGGTTGCTACAAGCAGAGAACCGTCGGAATCGAGCACTTGACCAACCTTAAAGAGGTGCAGCTCACCGGTAAGAAAGACAACCAAACAATGGTGGATACATTGAAGGAGCTAGAGGAAGAGAATGTCAGGCGTGAGCGCAATGGTTCCAATCTGTCGAGAGTGAAAGTGAGATATGAGTGATGAAGACCCTGCCTAGCTACCTGCCGCAGGATCGTGTGCTTGAGTTTGTTTGTTTGTTTGTTTAGTTGTTTCACTAGAGTTATTCAAAACTTTTCGTTATGATGTTGTTCTGTACTGGTTTTCCTTTAATCTTATCATGTAGCTGGAGTACTCAGCACGCGGTTTAATACTTGTATTCATTCTGTTAAATCATCACCATTCTAATAAAGATGGACACGACTTGGGTAGAATAGACCAGCTTGCTTCGGAACTGCTGTGTTCTCGACTTTACTTATCCATTGCGCTTCGAGTTCAAAGTTCAAATTAAAAATCACAAGCTCGCTTACCATCAAAAAGACCTCCAATAAAAATGGCAAGTTGCCTCGAAAGCTTCCGCCTGCCCATATAACGGCCTCCTTTTTGCTACACAGATGCACCAGCAGTCACAGTTGCCACAGCAACAGCCGCAGGGACAGGTACAAGAAACTAGAATCACTGTATACGAATGGCGTCAATTAAATCCTGATAGAGGTAGTATATATTATTGTAGGTTTCAAAGCAGAAAATTTGCAAAATATATATATA
>NC_057811.1:461993606-462029886 GCF_018294505.1 Triticum aestivum
GCAGAAGAATGCGTACAAGAAAGTAGCATGCAAACTCTCCTGCCTATTCAGTTGTTGACAAGAAAAAAAACCGAATCCAATGCACATCTCTTGAACTTGAATATAGTTTGAAATTTTGAAGTACTAGATGTCACTGGTGAGCACCTCGGATGGTTTTTTCTATTGGCGTCGCCACTGGCGAGCACCTCCCTCGCCTGGCCGGCCTTGAGGAGCGCTGATGTCCAGTCGGTTACTAGCACCATGCATTCCGGACGGGCCGGCGTCTCTGCGAGGTCCGACTCCTGCGTGGTGCCCCGTAGCTCGACGAGGTACACGCTGCAGATGTCGCCGTAGCCCAGCCGCTTCAGGAGCCTGAGTGGCCCAGGCTGAGCCGGACTCCCGCGCGTCGGCCGCTCGGGTCGTCAGGGGCGACTTTGCTAGTGCCTGTCTCGGCTCCGCCATGCCAGCCCGGAATCCCCACGAGCGCGGCGCGTCGTGAGTCGGCCCTCAAAGGCGCAGTAGCTCTGAAGCGCCGGAACGTGGCGTCGTCGGTTTCCATGAGCGCCGGCCACGCTCTTGCCCCAGCCGCCAGCACGTGCGTCGGCGAGATCCCGACATCCGTGCTGCTCGTCCGGTGCCGACTACAAGCTGCTGCTGGGTACGTGCCACGGCGACGGGCGGCTGTGGTACACGCGAACGCCAGTCCACCTAAAGCGAAGGCCAGTACCGCGCATGGCCCCGGTGTTGACTACAAGCATCTCCGGCGACATGATGTCGGCTGTCGTGACTCTCGTCATGCACGAAGCAGAGTACATGCATGTCGTCCACCGCGCAGCCGGGTCTTCGTGTCGTTCCAGATGCTGAGCTGGCATGGCCGGGAGTTCAGCGCCGACGTCGCCAGGGAAATCATGGAGCGGCAGTGGTGCGGGGACAAGGACAAGCAACTCGGGGGCCACATGCGATGGCACTGCGAGGAGATGGCACTCAACACGGCGGTGGCCCTGCACGCGAAGTGTTCGATAAAATGTGCACTGCAACGAGAGAGGGGATAAAATGAAGAAGATGACGAGGTGGATGTCAATTTAGCCAGCTCTGGTCAAAACCATGTTGAGTCAGCATGGAAACTGCTTTAACCAGGTCAAGGGGTAAAACTTGTACTATTTGGATAGCTCAAGGTTTAAGTTATCTGATTTTGAAGGATGAAAATGTACCTGCGATTAGTTTCGAGGGACAAAAATACTTTTATGTTTGATTGAATGCAGAAAATGATAAGAGCAAATCCATCTTGTTTACAAGAATCATAAATTGCTCCCAGTCGCTAACCTACCAAGGACCAAGCTCATAACGAAGGATTCTTAGACATTGAGTCACTTGAGGACCACTGCCTACTACCCAAGTCTTTATAAGGAGAAAGACATCCTTGAGCAAAGGTTGAATAGCCGATTTTGTAGTTTGCATTTTACTCGTGTCATTGGAATTATGCCGTCCCACTTTGTGCATGATTTTTTTTTTTGTCTCTACACGCTAGGATATGATATTTTTTTTTATATGTATATATAGGCATAGAAGACACCAGGAAATACCGATGGATAGTGCAAACTAGACCAGTAATAGTGCATTGCTTGGGAGATAAAATTTGAGCAAAGTGAATTTCTGCCTTTGTTATGAAAGGTGATTAATTCTTAATAGGGATGACAGTTATGTTAGTGTTGCAGATCTCCACTGGCTAGTAAAGAGACGAATCTAAGAATTTCGCAGAGCTTCATACGTTTGGAAGAGCCGGATGATATGGCTCTTGTAGCCTTGCTGATGCATGACATATATTTTCTCTCTTTCAAGACTTCTTGTCACCACGTGTTGTAGTTATTCATCCTCAATATCTCTGGAGTATGATAAACCTAGAGAATAACAACTATTGGTATTTATTTTTAGGAATTTTGTAACTGTGAGCTGCTAGACTAGGTGGATCATCTTGATCTTGGTATAAAGTCAAAAGAGTAATACAAATCTTCATTTTCAAGAGAGAAAAAAAAAAGCAAACTATTGATCTACCGAAGGACTAATGACTATATGTCACTGTCGAGCACCAAGTCTTCTATAAGAAGCCAGGCATCCCTAAGCAAACGAGGAATAGCCTATTTATCATTTTTACTTCGCATCCCTAAGCCTTCTAATTACTGTATGGTGCTTTTATGTCTATACAGTCTACACACTAGGTATATGATTAGGAATGGGCATGGAAGGCACTAGGAACTATGGATGCATTTGTGGAATCACAACATGCAGTACGTCAATGGTTACAAGTATTATTTCTCATGTGGCGGTCATACCTATCCTCACGTGCTTACATGCTTCTATAATTCCTTTGTAATTGGTAAAATGAAGGATTGCAGCTTTTAGTAGTATATACAGATACATAGAGGTGGAGTGCCCCCTTCGTAAAAAAAAGGCAATAACATTGCTGTAAAAGTATTCAGCTTTGCGCCAAAGGATGTAAATCGTAGCTATACCTTCCTACTTACTGACTTGTTGGCAACTAATAAGCAGGTCCAATGCAAATCTCTTGATGTACTCCCTCCGTCCCATAATATAAGATATTTTTTGATACTAGTGTAGTGTCAAAAAAGTCTTATATTATGGGATGAAGAGGGTAGTTTAGACAAGTAGATACAAATCCAAGTCTTGCGTGAAATCAAATTAATTAACATCAACAAAAATAGCTCAAGAATGATATTCAAATCAGCATTGCATCATGAGAAAACATGTCGACCATGAAATTAAACTGCTAGGACTTCGAACTCTATGCATGACTAGTAAGATGCCCGTGCGTTGCACGAAACACCGAAATGCATTGATTCGGGAGTTATTTATTTGACAAAGTATGTGTGGGGTCATCTCATGTGTAACAAATACCAATAGGTTTCTTCGGAAATTCATTCTTCTCTAGAGCTCACAAGCATCTAGATGAATAGTATATGTAGGTGAAATAGATAAACATAAAATCTTTTGTAAATAAAAGTGTTCAAGTGTTAAATTTGCATCCAAAACTTCATGAAGAAATAACATTTATTGTGCTTTGCAAAAATGATCTTTAAACATTATTTTTTGAGTATCGATTTTGTTTAGGGGGCAGATGGGCACCAAGAGTAGTGACCTCTCTAGATCCTTCTTATTTTTTTCCTGAGATGGCTAGATGAGGTGAGAGGGAGAGATGGATGAACGTGAAAGGCAGGGGGTTATCTGTAAACAAGGAGTGGAGTGCGGGTTTTCTTTTTGCAAAACTGACATATTTTGTCTCACATGCGTTGGATGTAAATTGAACGGTTGTAAATGAAGGATGGCAGGCACACCATCATCACCAATTCAGCTTTTTATAGTGGTATATCTCTACTCTTATAAAAAAACCGAGTTGGTGATGATGGTGTGCCTGCCATCTTGTAATATAGACCGTCCGATATATATCTGATGGATAGAAAGCAAACTATGAAAATTTTACAAAAGATACCCGCACATCTCTCCACATTTACAGATAAGGCCTTGCCTCGTTCATCCTTATCTCCCACAACCTCATTGATGAGCAATTAAAAAAGGAAGTCTTTGAAACAATCTAGCATGGTGGCCGCTGCCGCCTGCCGGCGCCATCCATCCCCATGCCCCGCCCAGTCCGACCACCAGTCACCACCACGCTGCACTCCTCCTCACCTTATCTCCCATCTTTCATTTTTTCGATGAAATTCCCGAGATACCATTTTTCCGATAAAATTCTCAAGATATCATTAGTTTTTACACATGGGATTACTCCTGCATGGGTCAATCACAACAAGTGTTTTGTAAAAAAATGCATCTTGATGTTCCGTGCAATGCACGAGCATCTTGCTAGTAGATATAGATATATAGATATAGAATATGAACTTGCTATTAGTAGACATACATAACAGTACACATGAGCCTGAAATATTTTGTGCAATATCAAGAAGAGCTATATGTAACCATGATTTCTAAAGCTTTGAAGCAAACTGATTCAAGCTAAAACTAGTTCTTTCACTAAAGATATCACATGCTAGAACATGTAAATGAATTCGGAAAAAGGGGCTAAATCGTAGAACTGAGAAAGTATAACCTTCTTTGATTAAACACATATGAAGACATGAGCAAATTCATCTTGTTTGAAGTATTGATAAAGCTCTCATAGTTGCTAACCAACTCGAGGACTAAACTCATATCCAACTCGAGGACTAAGGTCATTACCGAGGGATTTCTAAATACTCACCTACCATTGGACTAAAGACTTCATGTCAGTGCCTAATACCCCAAGTCTTTACAAGAAGCAAGACTCCCCTCAGCAAAAGATGAACGGGGTATTCCCCATTTTACTTCTCTTGGAATTATGCAATCACATTTCATGCATTATTAGTGATGTCTCTTCACACTAGTACATGCATTTGATAGGTATAGGCATAGAATGCACCATGAACTAGCTACCTACTGATTGATCACTAGAATCACAACATGCACTCGGTGACTGTTTTGACTGCTATCTCATGTTGTTCCAGCTGGACCTTTAGCCGTGCTACCGTGCCATCTTGAGCATGCAGCATAGTGATATTTGTTTGTTTGGCTCAGGTGACGTGGGGGTCAAGAGGCTTGGATGGAATTGGGATGGTGGCAAATTTGCTATTCGTAGTGAAGGTTGTCAAAATAGGACAAGAGAAGTCTATGGTGTTGGCTGGAGAGCCTCTAGATTTGCCAGCTTTCTTTATCAGTTTGTCCGCATAGCGATTTCATCATATCAATGCCACCCCATTTTACAATTTTACAAACATTGCACAGTTGAAAAAGTGATGGCCTTGTTACTGCAGACCAATGTTGCTGGTACCTTGGCAATGGAGATGACTACGCAATGAGTCATGTTGACCCATTGACACAATACGTCCTATTTGAGTGGGGGAAAACATGCATAACTCAAGATTAGTAGTAGAATGCCAGTAATACACCCGCCGGCCTCATGAATGGCCTAGACAAGAACTGTCCCGGGCATACCTGCAAACATGGAAAGATTATTTTGTAGAATACGGACTAACCAAAAAATTTAAACTTCAGCGTTATGTACTTTGTAAGGCCCCATGACTTAGTTCTTTTTCTTTTTGCGAAATCATGACTTAGTTCGGTTAGACTAGCTCTCTTAATCAACCGAAAAAGTAAAGATCCTTCAGAAAGAAAATTAACTATGCTCACAATGAATATTACAAGTTGAACTTAATTACTAAAGATGGTCCAGCCTTCACAAGATTGAAAGCTTGCATGCAAACTGATTTGAGCTAAGCCTAGTTTTCTTCCATAAGTCCAGGAGACCATCTCCTAAAACCTGCACCAATAAGGATCAGCTGCAAAAGTACACGTATAAGTGAATGAGGTGAAAAGGGATAACCAGAGATTTAATTACTAAATGTAGAATTAAGAACATATTGTCTCGATGTTTTACTTTGACTGGATGCAAACAACAACATTGACAAATTAAACCCCTCAATAACCTTCTGGATTATGCAAAGCCATCAGTCCTACATTTTCCCTCCTGGAGACACATTTAAACAATTGACTGTGACCAAATGAGGAGAAAAGCTCATTAGCACCAAAGAATCAACAATCAAATATTACGGATTCCAAAATCATGTTAGCTCAAAAACAACATCAGAAAGCACCTTGCATAATAATTACTGAGATGCGGAGATTGGAACCACAATGCCGATTACCAAAGATATGGATCTAAAAAGGGTAGATAATCCTAATTATCAAAGAGAAAAGATGATACATTTTTCTCATTCCCAATTACGTATGTAGTGTCATGCATCCTACAGAAGGATGCACTTAAGGCATTTCCTTTATATTGACGACCTAGGTAAAAGAGCAGCGTTCATGAGGTTCATTCTTAGTGTGCAATTCTCGGTGCTTAGGTGACGTCACATATAGGTTCTACTAAACATACCTATGACAAAAGAGAGAAAAAAACACTTTTTGCACTGACGATACAACATTGAACTGGGCTCTAAGTGCTAATGTTAGCATTTAGACAGAAGGGTCCTTGTCAAAGCTTTGAAGGTGGTATTAAACAACAATTCAGCTCAGAAGGCAAAAAAAAAACTATAAATTAGACTGATAAGAGTGTGTTGCTCTTCGGACAAAGTTCTGAGCAGAGTGAATTTCTGCCTTTGTTATGAGAAGTAGTTAATTCTTAATAGAGGTTAAGGCTATGTTATTGTGGCAAATCTCCGTTGTAGTAAAGAGGCGAATATGAGAATTTTGCAAAGTTTCATACTTTTGGAAGAGCAACATAAGGTGGCTCTTATAGCCTCGGTGATGTATGAGATATATTTTCTCTCATAAGACTTCTTGTCTCCAAGTACTGTAGTTATTCATTTCAATATCTGTATTCACTATAATTCAGTATTTTGGTTACATAATTAATAAAGGTTTCATATTCACTGACCTACCCAAGGACCAAGCACATGATCAAGGGATTCTTAGCTATGGACCTACCGAAGGACTAATGACTACATGTCACTGTCTAGCACCAAGTCTTTCTATAAGAAGCCGGCCACCCCTAAGCAAAAGGGGGATAACTTATTTCCCATTTGTTTACTTCTCCATCTTCGAAATATCTAGCAGGGCAACCGTAAGTCTCTAATGACTATATGGTGCTTTTGTTTCTACACACTAGGTATATGATTAGGAATGGGCACGGAAGGCACTAGGAATTATGGGTGCAACTGTGGAATCCCAACGTGCACTCTTGGGTTCAGCCAGCCGTTGTGCCTGTTAGAGTTAAGCAAAAAAGCCAGGAGCGACAAGCCCCTGTAGATCGATCTACACCAGCAGTATACGTACGTGCTACGATCAACAAGGCACGGTAGCTGTATGATGACCAAGCGAAGATAGCTTCACGTGTAGAGGCGCAAGGATCAATCCAGCTGCCTGACTGTGTGCTAAGTTAGCACATACACGAACGTTACTGTTCCTGGGGGTTTTGGATCTAGCTACTCTGTACTCTCCCTCGATCTTTACTGCTCTGACACTTTCTTTCTTGGCTGGAATGCTCTTTCTTGCCCATCTGGAACGTGAACCGGAGGATGATGCCAATGATGCATCTAGTAGAGATCATCTGCATCCCTAACTGACCTGACCCAAGGCTGACCAGATAGACATACAGCAAGTATTTGTTTGCTTTTAGCCTGGCTTGTAAGACAGACGATCACAATGGCTTGGAATTCCACTACCAAAATGGCTTGGGATATCATGCATAAATATCAGAAATGTCGTCCTTAGCATCCACACTAGACGAGAGAAAACCTAGCTCGTCGTTGCAGATAGTAGGCCTTACTGCTGGTGATCAGCATTGCCACGGTCAGAGTCAGTACAATGATGGTCCTATTGATCCATTGAAACTGCATTACCAAGTGAAATCATGCACACAGCTTGGCGGGATGAGTAGAGCACCATTGGTTGCACCCACTTCGAGAATGGCCCACTGGACCTTGGTAAACTCTTTACATACTTCTATCAGTCTAGCTCTCTTAATAAACTAACGAAGGATAGACGATTCAAAAATTAAACCAACTATACTCATATCAAGTTGAATGGAACCGAAAGATGGTCTAACCTTTATATATATAATCTAAAGCTTGGATGCAAACTGATCCGAGCTAAGCCTAGTTCTCTCGCATGAGATTGTCATGTCTGCTAGAACATGTAAATGAATCAGGTGAGAAGGGGCTTAAATTGAGAAGATACTGCCTCGAATTTTTCTTTGAATCAATGCAAACAACAAGGTAAATTACAGCTCCATAACCTTCTTAATTATGCAAGCCATCAGTGCTGAATGATCTGGCATTTTATCTCCAAAAGACACATTCAAGCAACTGGGCATAACCCGGTCATAATACGAGACTAAGTACCAAAGCAATCAACAGTCTAATATTCTAGGTTGCAATCAAAATGACTAGTAGAATGCAGAAGCAATAACATTGCCCTAAACCTGTTTAGATTTTGCAGCAAAGAATGTAAATTGCAGTTAGAAAACTCTACTGCTTATTCAGTTATTGGCAAATAAATAAGTGAATCCAATGGCTTGAATATAGTTTGGAGAAGTAGATACAAATTAAGTTTATTAGAATCAGCAGCAATAGCTCAGGACATACACTCTCTTTACAGCCTTCTATTAGACTAGCTCGCTTATAAACTGACAAAGGACAAACCTATAAAAAAATAAACCAACTATGCTCAGAATGAATACAACAAGTTGAAGCATATTAGGAAAAATAAATTGGTCTAAAATTGATATCTAAAGCTTGAAAGCAAATAGATTAAGCTAAGCTTAATTCTTTTGCAGGAGAGATAATGTGCCAAAAGCCCAGAGCATGTAAACGAGTCATGTGAAAAGGGCTAAATGTACAATTGAGAAGATGTTGTCCCCTTCAGTTTTCTTTGATTAGACGCAAACAACGACATGAGCAAAATCATCTTGTTCGAGGGAATGATAAAGCTGTTGTAGCCGCTAACCTACCAGAGGACCAAGCCCATAACTGAT
This sequence comes from Triticum aestivum, assembly GCF_018294505.1. Lineage (NCBI taxonomy): Eukaryota > Viridiplantae > Streptophyta > Magnoliopsida > Poales > Poaceae > Triticum > Triticum aestivum. Next base: position 462,002,167 of record NC_057811.1, read on the forward strand.
GGATTCTTATATATTGACCTACCAGATGACAAAAGACTTCATGTCACTGCCTACTACCCAAGTCTTTATAAGAAGCAAGAAGTAGGCAAAGGATGAGTAGCATATTTCTCGTTTTACTAGTCTACCTTGGAATTATGCAGTTCCATTTTATGCATTATTTGTTGTGTCTCTGCCCAGTAGGGATATGAATTTGATAGGCATAGGCATAGGCATAGCAGACACCAGGAACTACCAATAGACCACCGGGATCACAAGATGCAACCGGTCGACTAGCTATGGCACCGTCATCAGCATCTGGTGCGACTGACCCATAGGCCACGCTCTCTCGTGCCATCATGAGGAATCAGCAAAGGGATGAACAGGGGATCAAAGGTTGGGATGGAATGGGAATTGGACAATATTTGGTCGATGCAATCATAACTGGCGAAAGAGGCTAGAGAGTTAAAGCAGACATGTGCCACTTGCTGATAAGAGATATCTGTGTAGAGATCAGTAATAGAAATGTCTTCCAGTCGTCCTTAGAAAACCACACTACACATGTTGCTATTTCACAAGCTCACAGTTAAAAAACCAATCACCTAGTTGTTGGAGATCGTTGCTGCTGGCACCTCGGTGATAACAATGACATGGAGGGGTTCATGTTGATCCACTGACACAGTGTAGCCACCTTCAGTAAAAAAATATGCACAGATTGGCAAAATAACGTCAGAAATGCACCTGCTTCAAGAATGACATGCTAGATAAGTACCGTGTCGGGCATACCTGCAAAACATGGAAGATTATATTGTGAATCTCTTGCTACCCAAACTTGTCAAGCTTTAGTTATTTGTACTTGATAAGTCACTTGACAGAATTCTGTTAAGACTAGCTCTCTTAATCAACCAACGAAGTAAAGACCCTCCAGAAAAAAAATTAAACCAACTGTGCTCACAATGAATAAAACAAGCCGAAGCGAAGGAAAGATGGACTAACCCTTGACAATTTTTAAAGCTTGGATGCAACGTGATTCGAGCCAAGCCTAGCTTTCTTCTGTTTAAATGGAGATTTAATTGCTAAATGTAGAATTCAGAAAATACTGTCTCCATGTTTTTTTTACTGAATGCAAACAGCAACCCTGGCAAATTACACCCCTTAATTATGTAGCGCCAACAATCCTACATTTATCTCCAAAAGACGCATTTAAGCAACAGAATATAACCAGAGAAGAGGCTGTAAACACCAAAGCAATCAACAACAGTCTTATAGGTTTCAAAGCAGAATAATGTGTCAAAGGATATAACTTGCAAGACTCCTGCTTATTTGCTTGTTAACAAGAAATTAAATGAACCCAATGCATATCTCTTGAATAAAGTTTAGAAAAGTATATAACAAATCCAAGTGTTGCAGGAGAATAAGTTAATTAGCACCAGCAGCAATGGCTGAAGACAGATCTACTTATACTGATCCGTATCGTGAAAAACATGTCCAGGATGAAATTAAATTGCCGGGACTGAAGTTCTGAGCATGATCTGTACTTGATACATGTGAACATATATAACACTCTAAAAAGTATGAATGAATTTGAAATATTGTGTGCAATATCAAAAGAGTTATCTCCAACTGAAATCAGTGTAGGAAAAAAATTACAGAAACTCCCACATGAAATTGATCGGCCAGCACCAGGCAGAAAATAGATATTAGAACTAATTAGGAACAGGACAGTTTAGCCAAAAAAAAACGTAAAAATTCCATTTTTCAATCAAGTGGTGATATGTATGGGCTGCTATTACGGATACCAGATCATGTTATCTTGTCGGCAGCATTAGAAATTATTTCCTTTATATTGACATCCTAAGTAAATACATATAGCTTCTAAAACAAGGTGCTTTCTCTTTTATTGTTATAGTGTACAATTCTCAGAGTTTAGGTGCGGTCACATATATCTTCTAAAACATCTCGATGTCAAAAGAGCAAAAAAAAGTACTTGTTTGCCGTGACGATACAACATTGAACTGGGCTCTAAGTGCTAATGTTAGCTTTCAAACAAAATGGTCCTTCTCAGAGCTTTGAAACTGGTATTAAACAACAATTCAGCTCATAAGGCAAATATATATATATATATATATATATATATATATATATATATAACTGCAAATTAGACCGATAATAGTGCATTGCCCTTCATTGCTTAGCAGAAAGGGTTTGAGCACAGTGAATTTTTGCCCTTGTTATGACAAGCGATTAATCCATAACAGAGAGATGACGGTTATGTTATTGTGGCAGATCACCATTGTGGCTAGTAAAGAGACGAATATGAGAGAATTCTGCAAGGCTTCATACTTTTGGAAGAGCCACATGAGGTGGATCTTATAACGTCGGTGATGTATGAGATATATTTTCTCTCTTTTAAGACTTCTTGTCTCCAGGTGCTGTAGTTATTAATCTTCAATATCTCTGGAACTCGATGAAACTAGAGAATGTTGGCTCTACTTAGCTTGTTTTTCGTTTCTCTTTGGGGACGGAATGACAACCATTGTTATTTATTTTCATGAACTTTTGTAACTGTAAAATGCATTGATTAGGTGGACCATCTTGATCTTGCTACTAAGTCAAAAGAGCAATACAAATCTTTCTTTTCAATGATAAAAAAGCAAAAGAAATCATTGTTTGGTTAAAGAATTGATTAAGGTTCCATATCCTAAGGCCTACCCCAGGACCAAGCACATGATCAAGAAATTGTTAGCTATTGACCTACCAAAGGAGTAATGACTGCATGCCACTGTCTAGCACCAAGTCTTCTATAAGAAGCCGGGCATCCCTAAGCAAAAGAGGAATAGCTTACATCTCTTTTTACTTCTCCATCTTCAAAATATGTAGCCAGGCATCCCTAAGTCTTCTAATGACTATATGGTGCTTTTGTGTCTCTATACACTAGCTATATGATTGGGAATTGGCATGGAAGGCATTAGGAATTATCGATGCATTTCTGGAACCACCACATGCACTCTCGGGTTCAGCTAACCGTCCTGCCTCTCCCTCTTACTCCACCACATTGGCTACTCTCTCTCAATATCTACTGCTGTGACAGTCTCATACTCATCCAATCTTTAGAAAGCATCAATGATCTTTTCCTTCTTGGCTGGGATACTCTCAGAGCATCGATGCAATATTTTCTTTCTTGGGCAGGGTGCTCTCAGAGTCTCATATGCCACGCTCTCATGGCATCTAGGAAGCATCCATGGGGTATTACTATTTCTTTCTTGCTGGGATGGCGCGTGAATCAGAGAAGACTGATTCACATCACTGATGCCAAGGAAGGCAAGGTCGCAAGGATGCACCTGACCTGACCAAAGGCTGACCAGGGAGACATACTTGTTGCTTTTAGCCTGGGCTTTTAGGATAGAGATAATCACAATGGCTTGGAATTCCGCTAATAATAAATGGCCTTGAACATTCCATCCATCCAGTCATCCACAACTGTGAATTGCTGAATTTGACCAAGCTCATAACTGATGGATTCTTATCTATTGACCTACCGGGTGATGAAACACTTCATGTCACTGCCTACTACGGTACTACCCAAGTCTTTATAAGGAGCAAGGCTTCATGTCACTGCCTACTACGGTACTACCCAAGTCTTTATAAGGAGCAAGGCGTAAGCAAAGGATGGGTAGCATATTTCTCATTTTACTTGTCTACCTTGGAATTAAGTAATCCCATTTTATGCATTATTTTGTTGTGTCTGCGCAGTAGGGATATGAATTTTATGCATAGAAGACACCAGGAACTACCGATGGACCACCAGGATCACAACATGCAACCAGTCGACTAGCTATGCCGACCGTCATCGTCGTCTGGTGCGACTGACCCATAGGCCACGCTCTCTCGTAACATCATGAGGAATCAGCAAAGGGACGAAATGGGGATCAGAGGTTGGGATGGAATGGGAATTGGACAATATTTGGTCGATGCAATCATGACTGACAAGAGAGGGCTAGAAAGAGCAGACGTGTGAACATGTCTACTAATACTGAAGACAGATCTACTAATACTGATCCGAATCTGTCCGGGATGAAATTAAATTGCTGGGACTTCAAGTTCTGTGCATGATCTGTACTTGATACATGTGAACATATAACACTATAACAGTATGAATGCATTTGAAATACCGTGTGCAATATCAAAATGAATTATCTCTAACTTGAATCAGTGCAGGATTTTTTTACAGAAACACCCACATGAAATTGATCGGTCAGCACCTGGCAGAAAATACTACCTCCGTTTCAAAATATATGACGTTTTGGTAGACTAGCTAGCCTACCAAAACGTCATATATTTTGAAACGGAGGTAGTACATGTTAGAACTACTGAGGAACAGAACAGTTTAGCCAAAAAAAAAAGTCCATAACAATACATTATTACATCAAGTGGTTATATTTATGAACTGTTGTTACAGATACCAAATAATTCTATCATCTTTTCAACAGCATTAGAAATCCTTTCGCATAATAATTACTGACATCTGAATGGAAATTACCATATAATAAATAGCTAAAAATGGCATTATGGAATCATAGGATACACTCATTCTCACTCCAAATTATGTAGTGGCGTTCTCCAGGACAGTGTTACATTAACTTTCATATTGGCTGGGTAATTAAAAGAGTGGCTGTGAGGAATATCCTCGTTAACATCAGAACATTCCCTCAAAATTAGAACATTTAGGGTAATTCTCTTGTAATGTTATAAAGTGTATGTTTCTGAAACCTTACACAGATGCATGGTTTTTGAGTCGCGACTAGTCAAGTCGCCGCCAGCCCTGCGGCGCGGCGATTAGTCGACCCAAGTCGCTGTATAGTCGCCATAAGTCGCTGTATAGTCGCGAGTCGCCCTGATTTCTAGAAAACGACTTGGCGATTAGTCGGCGACTATACAGCGACTAATCAGCGACTCAAAAACCATGCACAGATGTGCAGTCACCCCAGTCTACTGATACAGCAAGCTTCCCTACATATAGGTTCTTAACATATCGATGACGAAAGAGCAAAAAATCGTCAACTTTTGCCACATTAAATTGGACTAAAGGTGTTGATGTTGTCATTCAAACAGAGGAGTCCCTGACTAAGATATGAAGGTGATATTTTTCTGTTTAATTCATGTGTAGAGAAAGCTAAACACCATAAGTAGAAAACTCTAGTTCAACAGGAATAACTGAACAACACTACATTCAAATTACATCGAACGAAATGGAATTGAGTGAGACAAGCTTAGCCTACATAATTGGTCATCATTTTGCCCGCTAGCTCATTTACCTCTTTTTGTAATAAATTAATCCGTTCACAGAGCTATAATTCAAATAGAGCATCATCATCAATGTGCACAGGCACCATCATGAAGAACACGGAAGATTAATTTTGCAAAATTTCTCGCTAACCAAACTTGTCAAGTTTCAGCAGTCTGTAATTTGCAAGGTCCCCTTAGTCCCTTACAGAGTTCGGTTAGACTAGCTCTTTTAATGAACCGATGAAGTGAAGATGCTTCGGAGAAAAAATTAAAGCAAGTATGCTCACAATGAATATAACAAGTTTAAGCGAATTAGGATAGATCTTCTAACCTTCACAATATATAAAGCTTGGATGCAACTGATTCGAGCTAAGCCTAGTTTCCAGGAGATCATCTGCTAGAACCTGCAACAATAAGGAAGAGCTACAAAAGTGAGCATGTAAGTATATCAGGTGAAAAAGGGTAAATGGAGATTTAATTGCTAAATGTAGATACTGTCTCCATTTTTTCTTTGACCGGATGCAAACAGCAACACTGGCAAACTATACCCCTTAATTATGCAAAGCCACCAGTCCTGCCGTTTACCTCCAAAAGACACACTTAAACATCCGAAGATAACTCAGTAAGGAGAAGAGTGTGTTAGCACCAAAGCAATCAACAGTCCAATAGTACAGGTTTCAAAGCAGGAGAATGTGTCAAAGGATGTGTAACTTGCGATGAGAACTCTCCTACTTATTGGGCTGTTGGAAAACGAAGTAAATGAATCTAATGCATATCTCTTGAATATAGTTTGGAGTAGATATCAAATCCAAGTCTCGCAGGAGAACAAGGTAATTAGCATCAGCAGCAATAGCTTAAGACAGATATTCGTTTTGATCAGCATCGCATCATGAAAAAACATGTCCAGGATGAAATTAAATTACTGGGACTTTAACTCCTGTGCATAATCTGTACTTGGTACAGGTGAACAAAAATTAACAGGATGAACAAATTTGGAATATTTTTGCAATAACAGCGTAGTAAAAAAAATTGCAGGAAGTCACGCATGAAATTGATCGGCCAGCACAAGGCAGGAAGTAGATATTAGAGAACTCGTGAGTAGATAACAGAACACTTTAGCCAAGAAAATTCCATCAACAACACATTTTTCAATCAAGTGAACATATCTACAAATTGCTATTATGGGTACCAAAGTCATGCTATCTTGCTGACAGCATCAGAAAATACTTTGCATAATAATTACTGAGATCTAAATGGAGATTCACACTTATTCTCATTGCAAATTATGTGGTGGCATTCTCCAGAAGGACAGTGGTTACTACTTGCATATTGACTGGGTAATTAAAATATTAGCCTTGAGGAATATACATGTGAACATCAGGACATGGATGGTAGCATTTTCTCTAGTGTTATAAAGTGTATGTTTCTGAAACCTTAGATGTATTATTACCTACATATAGGTTCTAAACATATCAATGACAAAAGAGTCTTTTTGCCATATTGAACTGGACTGAAGTTATTGGTCAAACAGGAGATATAAAGGTGATACTTTTCTATTTATGTAATATGTAAGAGAAAGCTAACAGCATAAGTAGAAAACACTAGTTCAATGGGAATAACTGAAAAACACTACGTTCAAATTACATCCAACAAAATGGAATTGACTAATTGAGTGAGACAAGCTCAACCTACATAGTTGGTCATCATTTTGCCTGCTAACTCACTCGCCACCTCTTTATGTCCTAAATCAACCCATTCACAGAGCTATGCAAAGGGAGCATCATCCATCAATGTGCACTGACACCATTCTCTGCATTGAGCCCATACAGCACGCCTGCATATTTCTCGGTTGATCCAGCAAAGAAGGAATCCTTGAGTTTCCAGAACGCACAAGACGTGACCAGGCTATCGGACCCGGCCTGATGTGACTCTCCAACACGCTCCACATCGAGCAACTCGGCGAGCTTGTTCAGCCCGCCGTGCAGGCTGTTGCAGAACTTCATGAGATGCTTGATGTCATAGACAGTGGGGAAATATATCTTCATCAGCTTGAAGAACCCAGCCTGTGTGTCCGGGAGGCTGTTACAGGTGAGGATTTTGAGCAGGTAGCCGAAGTCGTATCCCGCGTGGAAGGTCACCCAGTAGACGGCGTCGTTGAGCACAACGCCCGAGGACATGAGCAGCTCGGCAAATCGGCGGGCGTCGACGCCGCGCTCGGCGTTGCGGCGGAAGTCGATGCCGCTGTGGCGGAGCAGCTCGATGGAGTCCGTGGCGAAGATGTCGCGCTCGTCGTCGAACTCCCGGAAGTTGAACTGCCAGACGCATCGGCGGCGTCCGGCGCCGAGGGCAGGGAGCTCGCCCGTGGGGCCCGAGAAGGTGAGGCCCAGCTGGATGAGGTGCAGCATGTCGACGTTGGCCTTGAGGGTGGCGTAGTTGTAGTCGGCCGGGGAGCGGAAGGCGCCGACGGGGCGGCAGACGATGCCCGGGAACTCGGTGTCCATGGCGACGAAGGGGAACTCGTCGACGACGTCGCGGATCAGCGCGAACTCCGCCTCCAGGTTGTCCGCCCACACCTCCCGGATCTCCACCGGCTCCTCGCCGTCCACGCCGCCGTTGGCCTTGGAGATCACCGCGGCCGCGAGATCCGACATCGCCATGGCCGGCAGATTTCCTAGGGTTTGGTCGGATTGGGATGGTGGGTGGGATGGGGGAAGGCTCTGGATTTTTTTAGACCCGGGGGAGGGGGTGGTGGGGTGCGTGGTGGCCAGCCAGCCAGCCAGCCAGCCAGAGGACGCGCTCGCTGGTGCGGCGTCGCCTCTATCGCGAATCGACGGCTGGGATGCAAACTCCAGCTCCGGATGGACGGCTGGGGATGACCCTCTCACCTACCGGTATGCCGCTTCAAATTTGAAGCAGAGGTGAAGGTTGCCTTACAAATAACGCTCATAAATCAAAATAGGAGAACATCTGGACGTTGCTACGGGCTATAATACATCTTTATCTTTACCTACTAATAAACCAGCGATTGCTTCTGGGCGTACGTCGTGCACTTTTCGCATAAAAGACCCTACTGTTTTGCCTATTCAACCCGCAATCCTTGATGAATTCGGAAAAAAATAAGGTTCGACATTTTTCAGATCGAGCGGCGGCGCTCCCGTCGGTGGAAGGGCTGCGGGAGGTGGGGAGCGGCGGAGATCGGCGAGGCGATCCAGCACAGCGGTGTGTAGTGGAGGCCCGAGGCGGTGGCGGTCCATGGCCATGGTGACTCAGTCTTCTCGGAGGAAGAGAAGAGGGAGGTAGACGAGGTGGGATGGAGAGAAGAGAAGGGAAAATAGGGACTGCGCGACTACCTACTGTTGGTCCTGCGGCGGCTCCGGTACTCCCTCCCTCAGGTCAGTTTTCTCTCACAATTACTTCCCACCAGATCGAGATTGACAGAGGCGATAGAGATTCGGCGTTGGACGTGTGTGGCGGCGTGGTAGGAGCACGGGGAGGGACGCCGTGTTGGTGGAGGCGACCAACAAAATAGATAAGCACTGGGAGGCTGCCGATGCCATGGACGAGCGATGGGGAGAGCCGTCGTGGTGGACGAGAATGACCACCACGGATCCCTCGCCCCAAGTCATGATCCAGTTGCGGTCGTTCTTCAAAATCTATCTGCTACATCACATCCGGAACCTCACATGTCACAGCCTCCCGTCTAGCACCGTGATGCCGCTTTGGTCGCCATCACTATGCCACGGTCCTTCATAGTGCGCTGTTTGCTTAGCACTAATAGGTAGAAGAATCATAAATCAAGTGCACCTACCATATTATTGGCTCTTCTCTAATCTGTATGTCATATTATTGATTCAGTGCTGGGTAGATTCTTTTTATTGGCCATGTTGTGATGAGAACATGGTGTGGCTGACTGCTTCATAATCCTGCTACTGATACATGTATGCTGCTGATTGGTCCTGATATACACTGCCTATTGCTGCTAATAGTAATATAAATACTCAATTTGATAGGTAAAGTGGTAATAGACGGTGAGATTGCATAGTGCGCATATGCCAATCAGCCAATTGTCCTTTCTGTGATGAATTAGAGAATATTGCTCATATGTTAATCAGCTCCTCCTCCCCGGCCTTGTTGTAGTCTGAACTTTAAAGTTTTCATCCACTCAATGTTGATTCAGTCTAAGATCTCTGGGAAGAAATTATTTCAACAATATTCACTCTATTGTGCTTATTGCGGTCATGTGGAATATATGGAAGCGAAGGAACTCCAAGCTCTTCTGGGATGTTTATGAGGAGTTGCACATTACTGCTAGCAAGATTGTTGATGATCTTATATATTTTGGTCCAACATGTATTCAAATGAAATTAATGAAGGGCTCTTATGGATTGAAGCACTATGTTGTATCAACTATTTGTGAGATTGTAATTTTCCCTTCCTTTACTTTTCTATTAATCCCACCGCATAGTTTGCCTTTGTATAGTTCTGAGCTTTGTAAAGTGGTCCAGGCCGGCGTAAGCGCGCTGTAGCCCTCGGGAAAAAAGGCGACGAGTGATGCGTCGCCCTCTCTATACTGAATATTATGTTCTTCTGTACTACTCGAAGAAGGTAAATAGTCTTTTATGTTATTCATTTTTCTTTTGAATGCAATCGGTTAGTTAAAACATCAAACCTGTCATTCTTTCTAGATTTCTGATGTGTTATTTTTTCAGCATAACACATTGGACTTTCTATAGATTTCATGCTTTATGCAAATTAGCTGACCTAGGAAATTTTTGTGAAGTGATGCGAGCATGAAGAAGGCCTTAGAAAAGATGCATCTTGTTGATGAGGTAAAGGAGGAGGAGGAGGTTGTGGTGGTCGGGGATGGCACGCCGAAGGCTGATGCTGGCCGAGATGAACGAGATGTTGGCCAAGAAGAGGCATATTTAGCAGTGGTGGTTGATCCATTGTGCGCCAAAAAATTAGCAAATCCATCAGCAAACGGGATTATGCGGTTTGAGTCTACGGTACACTTATTTGCAACCTTCTGTTTTTCTGCTGCTGTTTGGGGATTTTTTTCTGATGAAATTCAATTACCTACGACCAAGCTATGGCACTCATTCCCTGCTAGAGTGATGGCTACATATTCTTGATAACATCGCTGTGCATCACCGTAAAGATTTCTCGGCCTTTTGCATGCTTATTGGGTGGCAGATTTGAAAGGAGAGAAACAGTAGGGTTTTCAATGGCAAGGCAAGCGGCTGCATCGGAACCTGTGTTAAATTGTGATCCAAATTATACCGTATTGGACTAGACATAGTACAAACGGTGTGGGTCTTTGCGTTGGTACCGACGCGTACGAGTACAACTCGTTTACTTGTCCTTCAAGGACTCTCATGTATTGCCCTCTTATATACCCATGTAGTCGCACTTCAGACGGTCTATCGTCTCGTGCTTGTAATACTCCTCCTTATAGTGATTGCGCCTTCGTGCGTCCGTGGTTTTTTCCCGCAAGGGTTTTCACGTAAAAATCCGTGTCTCTCGTGTCTCGTTTATTTCTCGTTATTATCTAACAAGTGGTATACAGAGCTGAGGTTACAGATACGAGATTTGAGACGAGAGAAGTTAGGGTTTCACTCGCGTGCGCCACCGCATCGCGCGTTTCGCCGAGTCCGAGACAAGGACTGCCACACGGGTGTTTTATCTGCGACGTTGCAAGTAATCGAGACCGACAGAAGTTTGGAGGCGATCGATCCGCTGGCTGCTCCCCTCGCGTACTGTACGCAGCTCGTATTGGCTTCAAGTCCCGAGGATTCAATCGAAGCTGCTGCTGCTCCACACGTCGAGTTCAAGAGGCGATCTGCTAGGCGTGACGTACTACTAGTACCAGCACCAGTTGCAGGTTGCAGCTCGTCTCTGGAGATCTGATTGATTAAGTACTACTTCAATTAGTACTTGTCCCCCGTGAAGCCATCTACTATCAGATTTTTGTTCTCTGTCCGGTTGCTACGTCCACACCCAGCGTCTATCCAGGTGCTATTTACCCTACTTTTTGTTTGCTCCACAAATTAATTCTATCAAGGATTATTTCTTTCGACTTGCACTACTTTGTGTACACAGATTTAATCGACTCATGACATCCATGAAGTATGATCTTCCGCTGCTGGACCGTGACACAAGGTTTACCCTATGGCAAGTCAAGATGCGGGCGTTGTTGGCACAGTCCGACTATGACGAAGCACTGGATAGTTTTGAGAAGAACAGAATTCAGGACTGGACTGATGAGGAGAAAAGAATTGATTGTAAGGCTTTGTCACAGATTCAACTCCATTTGCATAATAATATTTTGCAGGAAGTTTTGAGCGAGAAAACTGCCGCCGCTCTATGGTTAAAGCTGGAAGGGATTTGCATGACTAAAGATCTCACCAGCAAGATGCATTTGAAGCAAAAATTATTCCTGCACAGGTTACCCGAGGGAGGTAATGTTTTGAATCATATTTCTGAATTTAAAGAGATCATATCTGATCTAGCTGCAATGGAGGTTAAGTATGAAGAGGAAGATACTGCTTTAATGTTACTTTGTTCACTGCCAAGTTCTTATACCAATTTTAGAGACACCATATTATACAGTCGTGATACTCTCACGCTTAATGAAGTTTATGAAGCTTTGAACTCTAAGGAGAAGATGAAATTAATGGTGCCTCATGATGGTTCGAGTTCATCCCAAGCCGAGAGATTATCTGTTCGTGGCAGGACAAAGGAGAAGAACTCCAATAATGGAAACAGAGGCAAAAGTAAGAACGGCTACAGGGGTCGGTCGCAATCCAGAGACAAGAAATATTGCAGATATTGCAAGAGAGACGGGCATGACATCTCAGAGTGTTTCAAGTTGCACAACAAAGAAAAGAGGAAAGGTAACAAACAAGGTGAAAATTCTACTAACGTTGCTCGTGATGATAGTTCTGATGATGCTCTTGTCGTTATTGCTGGATGTGCTGAGACCAATGATGAGTGGGTACTTGACACCGCATGCACTTTTCATATGTGTCCACATAGAGATTGGTTTAATACTTTTGATTCCACTTCTGCTGCTGGTTCCGTTTTGGGTTTTGATAATTCACCATGCAAGATTGAAGGCATAGGTTCTATTCGAATCAAGATGTTTGATGGCATAATCAGAACTTTGACAGATGTTCGGTATATTCCGAAGATGAAGAGAAATCTTATCTCTGTTAGTGCCCTTGATGCAAAGGGATACAAGTATTCAGGTGGAGATAGTGTTTTGAAAGTCACCAAAGGTTCCCTTATTGTGATGAAAGGTGATTTGAGTTCGACCAATGGTCTTTATTACCTTCGAGGTTCTACCGTTTCAGGTAACGCTACTCCAGTTATTTCAAAGAATTCTGATTGTGATGCTGCTAACCTTTGGCATATGCGTCTTGGACATATGAGTGAACTTGGTTTGGCAGAGTTAAATAAGAGAGGTCTTCTTGATGGATATGAACCTGGAAAATTGAAATTTTGTGAGCATTGTATCTTCGGCAAACACAAGAGGGTGAAGTTCAACACTTCGACTCATACAACTGAAGGTATTCTTGATTATGTTCATTCTGATTTATGGGGACCATCTCGCAGAAAGTCACTAGGTGGTGCTAGTTACATGCTGACTATAATTGATGATTATTCGAGAAAAGTTTGGCCTTATTTCTTGAAGCATAAATATGAAGCATTCTCAGCTTTTAAGGAGTGGAAGATTATGATTGAGAGACAAACTGAAAAGAAGGTAAAGATACTTCGCACTGATAATGGTATGGAATTCTGTTCTAAGCAATTTAAGAATTATTGCAAGTCTGAAGGCATTGTCAGACACTACACCGTTCCTTATACTCCTCAACAAAACGGTGTTGCTGAGCGTATGAACAGGACCATTATTTCCATAGCCCGTTGCATGTTGTCCAATGCAGGTTTGCATAGGCGTTTTTGGGCTGAGACCGCTTCCACTGCTTGTTATCTCATTAACCGTTCACCATCTATTGCTCTTAATAAGAAAACTCCAATTGAGGTATGGTCTGGTTCACCTGCTGATTATTCACAGTTGAGAGTTTTTGGTTGCACTGCTTATGCTCATGTTGATAATGGAAAGTTGGAGCCTAGGGATGTTAAGTGCATCTTTCTTGGTTATAAGTCTGGTGTTAAAGGTTTTAAATTGTGGAATCCTGAAACCCAGAAGGTTGTTATTAGCAGAAATGTTATCTTTAATGAATCTGCTATGTTACATGATGTTCCATCTACTAATGTTCCTGTTGAGAGTGAACAGCAGCCTACTATTCAACAGTCTACTGTTCAGGTGGAGCATGTTATTGATTCAGGTGATACATCTGGTAATGAAATTGTTGATGCACATGATGAACCCGTCGTTAGTGATGATAATGTCACTCCCACTCCAAATCAGCCTATTGTTCTTTGAAGAGTGCAATATTATTTCTTTTGCTTTATCTGTTGCGGAAGAAATTGAAGGTAATGCTGAGCCTTCTTCATATTCCGAGGCTATTATTTCTGGTGATAGTAATAAGTGGATGACCGCTATGCATGATGAGATGGAATCACTTGAAAAGAATGGCACTTGAGATTTAGTAAGATTACCTAGAGAGAAGAAACCTATTCGTTGCAAGTGGGTTTTCAAGAGGAAAGAAGGTGTTTCTCCTAATGATGAGACAAGATATAAAGCAAGGTTAGTTGCTAAAGGTTACAGTCATATTCCAGGTATTGACTATAATGAAGTCTTTTCTCCTGTTGTGAAGCATAGCTCTATTCGCACTTTACTCAGTATTGTTGCCATGCATGATTTTGAGCTTGAACAATTGGATGTTAAAACTGCATTTTTACATGGAGAATTAGAAGAGGATATTTATATGGAACAACCTGAAGGTTTTGTTATTCCTGGAAAAGAAAAGCTTGTCTGCAAGTTAAAGAAATCTCTTTATGGATTGAAGCAATCCCCTAGACAGTGGTACAAGAGATTTGACATCTTTATGCTCTCTCAAGGTTTCAAAAGGTCTAATTATGATAGTTGTGTTTATTTGAAAACTGTCAAAGGTTCAACTATTTATTTGCTCCTTTATGTTGATGATATGCTTATTGCTGCAAAGAGTATGTCAGAGATTAATGAACTAAAGAAGCAATTGGGTAATGAATTTGAGATGAAGGATTTGGGTGCAGCAAAGAAAATTCTTGGCATGGAAATATCCAGAGATAGACCATCTGGAAAAGTGTATCTTAGTCAGAAGGGATATATTGATAAAGTTCTTCATCGTTTTAATATGCATAATGCCAAGCCAGTAAGTACTCCGTTAGCTGCACACTTTAAGTTATCATCAGCTTTATGTCCTAAGTCAGATGCAGATATTGAGTACATGTCTAGAGTTCCCTATTCAAGTGCAGTTGGTTCACTTATGTATGCCATGGTTTGTTCTCGTCCGGATTTATCATATGCGTTGAGTGTTGTCAGTAGATACATGGATAATCCTGGAAAAGAGCATTGGAGAGCAGTTCAGTGGATTTTCAGATACCTGCGAGATACTTCTAATGCTTATTTACAGTTTAGGAAAACTAGAGATGGACTTGTTGGTTTTGTTGATTCTGATTTTGCTGGTGATTTGGATAAGAGAAGATCACTCACAGGTTATGTTTTCACCATTGGTGGTTGTGCTGTGAGTTGGAGAGCAACTTTGCAGTCTATTGTGGCTTGTTCCACTACTGATGCCGAGTATATGGCTATTTCTGAGGCATGCAAAGAAGCTATCTGGTTGAGAGGTTTGTATACCGAGCTTTGTGGAGATTCATCTTGCCCTACCATATTTTCTGACAGTCAAAGTGCCATATATCTTACAAAGAATCCAATGTATCATGAGAGGACAAAGCACATTGATGTCAGATTCCATTATATTCGAGATGTTGTTGCTGAAGGCAATTTGAAGGTATGCAAGATAAGTACTCATGATAATCCTGCTGACATGATGACAAAGCCAGTTCCGACCAATAAGTTTGAGCTTTGCTCAGGCTTAGTTGGTATTTCTCACTAGTCCTATGGACTTTGACGCACAAGGTGTTTATGCTGATTTGGATGGAGTTATTTACTTTCTTCGACTACTGGAGGGAATTTGGATCAAGGTGGAGATTGTTAAATTGTGATCCAAATTATACCGTATTGGACTAGACGTAGTACAAACGGTGTGGGCCTTTACGTTGATACCGACACGTACGAGTACAACTCGTTTACTTGTCCTTCAAGGACTCTCATGTATTGCCCTCTTATATACCCCATGTAGTCGCACTTCAAACGGTCTGTCGTCTCGTGCTTGTAATACTCCTCCTTATAGTGATTGCGCCTTCGTGCGTCTGTGGTTTTCTCCCGCAAGGGTTTTCACGTAAAAATCCGTGTCTCTCGTGTCTCGTTTATTTCTCGTTATTATCTAACAACCTGCAACCTCATAATCGACGAGCTGCACACTTGGCTGCGAACCGGAATTAACCGCTCAAGGGCTACCTCTGTATAAACTCAAGCCAAGCAAATTCGGTGCAACAATTGACATACTTTCCTTGCCGAGTGTGGTTTTTTTTTAACCTCCTAATAGATTGGTTCTGCTCTCTCGAGAAATCTGTGAATGAGCTTCTGTAGTTGATAGTGCACACAAAGTGACTGGTTCCAATAACGAGCAAGAATGTCAGACCCATTTAAAGGTAATTGGATTTGTGAAGTAGTAATAACTGGATTTGCTAGGGTGGTACTATATAATTATTGCAACTGTTACAGTGATTGGCGATTTTACGGGCCGTCCATCCACTGCGATCAAACGGTGAAGAAATTAGAGTTACAAGGAGTTAAAAGACTAAAATTACAAATAGTGGTGGGACCATTACAAAACTAGGGTGGGGCTAGTCATTTTTTAAAAGGGTAGTTCCGTCCAATTTTAGTCAAGGCCAAATCCTGTTCGCACCCTCGCTGTGTGGCCCGACACATCTGGGTCGCTCCTGATTCTAAAAAAAATCTGGGTCGCTCCTCCACTCTTCGCATAGAAAACTTGTTCGAGCCCTATATGTTCGAAGCAGCAGGGTAGGATAGGGCGGAGCCGCCGGTGACCCCGGCGGTGGCGGTGGCAGCGGCAGAGGGGGGCGGCGAGAATGGCCGCTGGGGCGAGGAGGCGGAGCCGATGACCCCGGCGGTGGCGGCGGCAGAGGGGGTCGGCGATGATGGCCGATGGGGCGAGGAGGCGGAGCCGATGACCCTGGCGGCGGCGGCGGCGGAGGGGTCCCAGGGGCTCGAGGACCAACGTCTGATGCAGCCGTGGTTCCTCGCCGTCAAGAGCTAGATCGAGCGCACGGCGGTGTAGCCGTCCAGAGGAAGAGGAAGAGCACCCTGCGCCGGTTCGGCCGTGGCGTCACGGATAGGAGGTCGCCGCCTCGTCGTGCAGCGCGCGATGGTGGACCGATGGGCGTCCAAGAGGCATTTGACCTTGCCGGATCACGCTGCTGCTGGCGTAATCCAGTCCGGATCTGTGGAGAGCCCGGCGCAGCACCGTCTACAGGACACAGGTCCATATCTCTTACAGTCTTACTCTACCTTATTCCTTGTAAGTTCACGGCTTCCATTGCTCTTCAGTTCTGGTTAGTAGTTGGAAACTGTAAAAGTATCTGACGAAGCACATGAGCTTTCCACAGTGGCCATGTAACTAAATTCTGAATGTTGCTTCGTTATGCTTAATGGAGCAGGTGGGCAACTCTCTTTTGTCTAAGATTTTGCAAGTCTGTGATATATGTATTATGTAAAACAGGTTATGACTGATTCTGCAGTTGTTGATTCGATTTTTTTGCTTCCAATGCTTTGTTAGTTTGATAAGGGCCGGAGCTTCAATGATGAATCTACTATCCAGCACACAGCCCAACTCGACAGGCACTAGCCATGTCAACAGGTACTCAGGGGCATGCTCGCCTCGGCAGTCATCAAGGTGGCAATAGGACACTTGAATTCTACCATTTCAGGCGAGATCAAGCTGCACAGGAATATGAGGAACGATCCGATCTAGAGAACATGAAGATGACGCTGGAGTTGGTGGACGCTGTGCTCCGCGACACAGAGAGGGAGTCTATCAAGCATAAGTCCATGCTTCTGTGGCTGAAGCAACTTAAGGATGCCGTGAACGACATCTCTCACATGCTTGAAGATTTTGAAGATGAAACCGACCTCAACTTGGTATGCAAGATTCTGATTTGGTCATTATCAATCTTGATCTGAATGTTGTTGTTCAATAACATATGAATATTTTTAGATAATGAACTACATCTAAAACTTTTTTATGTACCGAAGTAGATCTGAACCTCACTGTTGGAGTTGATCTTTGAGTCGATGTTAAGTAAAAGCTACTTATACTTGTTGATGCCAAGACCACCTTTTCATTCCTAAATGTCCCTGTTTTCTTATGTTTCACAAATAGTAAGCTATGTCCACAAATATCATGATTTGATTGAGGGGAAAGTGAAGTAAGACTAGTCTGGTATCCCAAGTGTAATATCAGTTTATGCACTGTTTTTTGTCAAGCACCTGATTGAAACAAGACAGAAGGACCAAAATCATCTACACTTGCTCACTAAGTAGAAATTTGCTACTGCAACCCTTCTGGTTTACGAAAGTGACAATTTTCAGAAATTGTTTAGATGGAGGGAAGAACATACAGCATATCCCTTTATTCTGCACATTAGTGTCCGATGGAGCAGTTGTAGGACGTTGTTTTTCTCTTTGATGTTCTTTTCCAGGTGAAATCCATGGCTGCTTCCTAAAACTTAAAATCTGTAAGCAGATGTTTGAATTGCCAAAAGATGGTTGTTGTTCTGCGACTAGATTGGCCATCCAGCTTTAAATTTTAGTGTAATCTCAAGATATTGCAATTGAACACTTCTTAAGGTAATTCTCTGTTTATCTGAACTCACTAATATTATTTGCTTTTTCTTTGGTCTTTTGCGCATTTAAAATGCCAGAGAAAATTTTGCCAATCTCTTTAATTTTCACACAAAGCTAAGGTGTTCCCCATTTATAATTTAGAGACAAGCATCTTGTCAAAGCTTAGGCTTACAATGGAGACACCATCAATGGCAATTCCAAAGTTTTGTGCCTGATCTGTCAGTATCTTTCTAATCTCCCACCTCACGCGCTGAAATTAAAGGGGAAAGGAGCAAACAATGAGCACCCACAAGTAATATACTCTGCCAAATATATACAAGCATGCCTACACAATGCTAGTAATCATCCTTGTGTAGAATGGCGCCATACATTGTGGAGCAAGGCCAGAACTATGTTTCTTCACCTACATTTGCATAGATGAGCAATTATTGTCTTCTTGCCTTTTTCAGGTATTTGGCAATGTTGGCTCTTGGGCTGCCCAATTGATCACTGAAGCTGGTGGCGAGGTGGTCTCCATCAGAGATGTCACAGGGGCTGTCAAGAACTCCAAATGGCATTGACGTAGCCAAGCTGATGAAGCACTCGGCAGAGAACCGCAGGATCAAGGGCTCCGACAAAAGGCGACGCCGTCGACCCGACCTCGCTGCTCACGGAAGAGTGCGATGTGCTCATCCCGGCAGCTCTGGGAGGAGTCATAAACAAGTATTCTTCTTCTTCCTCGTCCCAGCAAAGCAAAGTACATCATCGAGGCAAAGTACATCATCGAGGCTGCTAACCACCCAACAAACCCCGAGGCCGAAGAGGCAAGAACACCAACATTTTGGCACAAAACTAAGCTGCATTTGTTGACACATTTCACACATTGACTGACAGTAGAGAAGTGTACATGTTCGCGCTGCAGATTCTGGCAAAGAAGGGCGTGCTGATCCTACCAGACATCCTAGCCAACTCCGGCGGAGTGATGGTGAGCTACTTCAAGTGGGTGCAGAACCCCTCACTTCGGAGGAGTGATGGTGAGCTACTTCAAGTGGGTGCAGAACATCCAGGGGTTCATGTGAGACGAGGAGAAGGTGAATCGGGAGTTCAAGACGTACATGACCCGCGCCTCAAACATAGTTCTGATTATTTAGGCAGTGTATGGCACCGTATAAAATGGACAGTAATTATGTATAGTATATCTTCGAAAACCAGAATTGGCTCAATTTGGAACAATGCCTGCTTTATATGAATTTCTTGCCCACTTTGCACGCGTTGCTACAAGTGCATTACCATGCCTCAGCCATAATCATCCTTGACAAATATGGCAATCACCTTTAGTATGGAACAGAAGAAGCATCTATTTTGTCAATGAGCAAGTTTAGCATATGTTTGTACATTGCTGATCTAATTAGTAAGCAGAACTCTGTTATAGTAAAACTAGCTAGAGGATCACAGCACCACACGTTGTCACAGCTTCACTTTCTGGAATGGTATGGTTGATGGCACCAGCCCCTCCTCAAGATGGAGGTCACGGGTTTGCAGGGGGCATACTGGAGATTTTCAGATTTAATTGTTTGAATGTATCTTTATTTCATTTCAGATCGTGTCAAGTCTTGTGTGCTACTCCCTCTGCTCCATCGGTTCACAATTATAAAATGTTTCTAACTTATATTTGTGTCTGCTCCATCCGTTTATAAGATGTTTTGAACTTATTTGTGTCTGCTCCATCCGTTTATAAGATGTTTCGAACTTATATTTCTGTCTGCTCTATCTGTTTATAAGATGTTTCTAAAAACTTTTATTCGCCAAAACTTCTAAAAACTTTCCTAGATTGAATAGAGGGTAGTGTGAATTTTTTAGAACTTTTATGGGAGCTTATTTTTTTCAACAATTTTTGACCGAAAATGCTCCTGAATTTTAATTTGTGTCTAGTTTTAGTTCTTTTTGGCATAAACTTCTTCAGTGCAACGCTCAACCTGCTAGTAGTCTGCTCTCACACCATGGCCATTAGGGAAAAGCAAATAAAAATCTTCAAAAATATATACCAGAAAATGAAATAAATCATGGAAGCGCCATGAAAAATAAAATGAAAATGAAAATCACTAAAAAGATTACATATTCAGAAAACAAGATCATGGATACATGGTAGAGTTAGAATAACCTAACAAGTTCTCCGGAGGAATTGCTAGCACACAATTAACTATGAGGCAGACGTAGACGGCGGTGGCTGCCCGGTGAGAAAGAGGTTGATGACCGTGCTGTCCGGCGAGGCGCGAGGTAGACGACAGCGGCTGTCCGGCGATCCAACGAGACAGGAGGTAGACCTTGGTGGCTGGCCGACGAGTTGGAAGTAAACAACGGTGGCTGAAGGTTGTCCGGTACAAACACTACTGCTACAATGACCACCCAAGACAGACAATAAACCTGCAGCCACAAAATCAAGTTTACATGGGACAACAATTAAATTTTATTGCTACTAAACATTGATTATAGTGCCCTAATGACGAACTAAACTAAATCATCAATTGCATTGAATAGAAAGAAAAATAGAGCTGGCTACTGCATGATATACCAGGTGCAGAACTATTTCAACTGCACTAAATCAATCCTAAGTACACTTAATTTTATGTGATGTGCAGGAAAGCATGGTTGAATAAGAGCGGGTGCAAAGGAAATGATAAAATCAGTATTATGAAATCCTTTCCTCTGTCGGGTTGTACAATTGTCTAAAATTTCCTTGATGACTACTGCCATGTATACAAAGATAGAACAAAAGGTCAATACTAAATCTGGTAGACTCCACGGAAAAAGGATCTGCTAGACTGAACACAACGAGTTTAAACTACATCTGATAAAATAGACTGCTGATAGAGTACCTGATGCTCACTGTTCGAATCGTGGCTGCCTTAATTGATGCCGTTTTTGCTGTCGTAGGGAATACACGAACTCTAATAACAATCGAGGATTATGAATAGTCTGAGAACATTATCATAGCAAGTAATATTTAACAACTCTTCAGAAATTGCAGAATCTCTGTAGTTTATCATATATCTGAATTTTGATATGCTTAGTGGGATTTATTATCAGTGTTCTCTGTAGTTTATAAGCAGCAACTGCCACTGGGGAATGCTACAAGTTGTAAGACATTTGTGAACTCTGAATCTGTGTCTGTTCTGAACTTCAAAACAAACACATGCAACTGAAGTATGAAACTGTTATTAGCACTAGTTAAGTTGTTCCAAGCCATAGTTTACATGTATGACCTGAACTTGTATGTGTATGCTGCAGCAAGATTTCAGTTGTTTGAACATGCTGTTACAAGTAATCCAAAATTCAAGATTTCTTTACTGAATAAAGGCTAGACAGTTAACAGAACTTTATACATATATGGCCTGAACTTGTGTATGTGTATGATACAGGAGTATGACCATAAGCATACACAGTTAACAGTTGATTCTGGAAACTTTAAGGCTGCAATTTCTACTTGTGGGTTTGTGTGACAAACCAAATGATGTTCTCTGCTGAAAAAAATTCATATCATATCCCTCTTCCCTTGAGAGTTTTGTGTTGATGATGCCTACATGTCAAATACGTAGCAGCAGCAGCAGCATGCTACAGTCAGCAGCAGCAGCGTCATTGCAGGCATCGAGGACAACTCAAGTGCCGGACGCGGGCAGCCACTAATCATGCGATTAGTGATTGAGGAAGTTGCGCAATGTAGCGAACGCACTGCTGACATATCCACTAGCAATCTGAACCCGAGCTGCTAACTGAATTTTAGTTCAAGGCGCTGCAATGTGCAGTTGCTCCACGCCTCCACCGCCAGACCAAGGTGTGAGCAGGGAAGGACGGGAGGAAGAGATGAGGGCAGGGGAAGATATACCTCTGTTCGTCCATCATTACGACCAAGCGCAGCCGGGACCTCCAAGACCTCGCGCCGGCGTCGTCCCCTCCAGAACCTCACGGCGGCGGCGGCGGGGACGTACGTGGTCGAGCGGCCACTACGACCAAGACCAGCCTGGGCTTCGCCTCCTGGACCTCGCGTCGGCGTCTTCGCCTGCAGGTCCTCGCGCCGACGTCATGGCCAAGGTCCTCACTCCTGCGCCGCCGTCTCCCAAGTCCTCGCGCCGGCTCCCCCTCTCGCGAGCTGGGTTAGCAGATGTGGGGGTTTGACCAGCGGAGTACTAAAAATACAAACATGACCATAATACCCTTATTGACTAAACTCACAATTTTTAATTAATAGGTTAAAATCAACGGTGGAAAAAAAATCGGTGGGCGAGTTACGCTAAATTACAATTGTAACTCCCCAATCACCGTAAAAGAGCTCTATAATTATTTGTAATGCAGGTTGTTGGTAATTTAGCAGATGTTGCGATAGTTGTGGTGATAATCACCTTCCATTCGAGATTTTGATGAAAAATAAGAAACCATAACCATAACCACATATCTTGTAGGATTAAGAAAATATACATTATTATTTCTCCTAATTGCGTAAGTGTAAAGACAAGAAAGTATTGATAGTTGAACCAATGAGCACATCACCAGTTCAGAGTGTATTCATTTCTTTCTCTAATATATGGATGTTTAATGGCTGTTATAAATAATAGGAATGACGCGTTCCAACATGCCGCAGTAGAGATTTGTCAGGATTTAAAATGAAAATGTGTCTGAATTCATATGTTTGTGTTATTTTGTGACAGAAGCATTGTAGAGGTTGCACTTGATCAAACTTTTTTGTGTTCTCTTTCCTATCCAACCACAGCCCTTCCACTCGAGAGCAGTACTCATCTAAAGGAGATGGCACCGGAAGACATGAGTGCTGTTTTGTGACTTCTACAATCTATGATTCAGATAACAACATGTAGCAACGCCATTTCTCAACTAATTTTGTAGGTATCTTGTGTTTACTACAGGATATTGAAGTTCTCTCCAGGAGTCATATTTTCATTTTGCCTTGCCTATTCCAGGAAGAGTGCCTATTGAGATTCAGCATGATAGTTCAAATAGAGGGAATTGGGTATTGAGCTAGGTGCGTCCGATATATTTTTTCTCCCACTGCAACGTGTTGGTTGAGAATTTTTGCATGCAATATCAATTTAGGTTGGTTTGCTTGCTGCTCCTACAATTGTTAGTCTAGCTTGGTTTGCTTGCTGCTTCTATTACTTCAGGTTTATTGATATTTCTATTTTTTCATGTTCTACTTCTAAATTTCAGAATCATACCCCATGTCATGAGCTCAAGTCGTGATACACTCAAATCATCCATCTTTTTTCTCATCGTCGTTGTCACAGTTTCTCAACTCGGCCAACTATGATTCATAGATTGCTGTAAAAAAACCAAGGTTCATAGATTTCAGGTTTTTTCTCCCGTTACAACGCACGGGCATTTGTGCTAGTATATATAAATAAATAAAATAAATAATGATTAAGCTCATCTTGAAGGTCGAAAATCATTTCTCCCTCATATGTTCGGGTGTGTTCGGACATCAAATGGACGCCCAGTAGGCTCCACAAAATTCAATCATTTGGACAGTCTGGCCTCTCCCAAATCTAGAGTATATATGAGGGAGAAATGTCGTTATCCGGACTATCTGCCATGTTTTTTTACTATTGTCACAGTAAGAAAGGCTCCTACTGCATGTATATTACTGGGAATAAACTGAATGTTATCTATAATACCTAAATAGTTGATCCCCACTATCTGATTTCTCTGCCTCTCATGTGTCCACGTCATCTTAATTTTTTTGGCCGTTTGATTGACCAGATGTGGCCAAGATCTGCGAAGAGTTGCCCCCCAACCCCTGTTCGCTGGTCGCCCCTCCCGTTCGCCCACACCCCCGCAGAAGTGGAAGCGAAGCTTTTCTCCCACCGAAACGTCAGCTACGGAATCATGATCTGGTCGCCCCGACTTCCAACCCCATCTCTTTTTCTCCAAACGACACAAATCCCATGGGGCGATGGACGCAGCTGAGCCCAGCCTCCTCTAGGGTTTGCGCCCACCATCGGGATGAGAACTGGCGGCTACGGCGGCGATGGCGGGGCAAAGGCAGGATTGCAAGACCATCGGTTTGGAGGATGGGTACGTGGGACTTATCTGAAAGGTCGAGGCTGTCGATTTTAATTGTTACTCTGATACCTTCAGTAGGTGATCGCCGTTGCTAAGGCCGCTCTTTTCTGGCTAGATTGTCAGGATGGATCATCATCGGCAGGTAAGGTGTGGACATTGAGATGATCTGGATGGATCAATCAAATACATATGGATCAGTCAATTATCTGTATTCTTCCTCCTCCTATTGGTATTGGATTTATTTTCATGATTCATTGGGTGTCATTGGCATCATCTCCAATGTCTCCACCGTAAAGAACTCTATCTCTGCGTGAAGGACAAGTTCCCCTACTAGCACTGAATACATCGCCCATGAGCAGGTTAATCCTCGATTACATATACTATGAATTGATCTTGCCCATGAGCAGGTTAATCCCCGATTATATATACTAAATTGATCTCATCCTGCCATTAATTTGCTTCATTCATCTCTTTTTCCACTTATAAAAATTATAGGCTTACAAATTTGGAATTCTGATCTACAGGTGGTCCTCAGAATCTGCTGCAGCAATAAGCAATAAGCAAAGTGCTCGCCGCTTTCTACCAGCAAGCACGATGCATCTCAGTCTCAGCCTCTCTCGGGTACAAAGAAGTAATGCCTTTACTTTTTTGTCGGGTGACCACCATCACTTGAGTTGTACCCACATGACCGGTTGCCTCCAGCCAATCTACATTCTATGACGACCAACTACTGCTGGATTATTGGGTGTTTATAGTGTTTTAACTGGTCATGTCAGTTTTTTTATCGTTGATTGGTTATCTTCAGTGCACTTCTCTTCTAGCATCAGTTAAGTTTGAGGAGCTTTTCCACTCATGGTTTACTCTAATTTGTTCGTTAGTAGCTATCCTCTCATGGTTTACTCTGAATTTTTTGCAAGGTGCTTCATGGAAGGATCATCTAAGCAAACATTTTGTTCTTTTGTACCATGGTTTCAAGGTGGAATTAGAATAGAATTTCTGCACAAGCCTCGGATTCCTTGATGTTTTGCAGATATATGGAACACATATAGATTCATGATGAAGCATACACATCGAGAATTTTCTTTAGGAGAGGAATGTGTGCTGTCAGAAGTTGTGATAATCAAGTGTTAGAGATGGCAAGAACATGTGGACCATTGTGCATGCACCAATAAAATGCAGTTATACATATACTTCAGTATTTTAATCTGTTATGCAAACAAGAAACCTCTTGAAAAAGAATCTAATTTTTACGTACCTTGAGATTCTAGAGATTGTTGTTTAACACTGAATTTACAATTGTTGTTCTGCAAGAGAGTGTGCTGCGAGAATAGCTGGTGCTATATCTACTTCACAAAAAAATTGACTTGAAGTACTAAAGATGATGTCCTTTCATACAGGTTCATAATTCTCACAATACTCTTATCACTAGTGCAGAACAGGTCTTTATCACCGGTTCGTAAGGGCCTTTAGTGCCGGTTCTGCAACCGGCACTATGGAGTGGAGACTAAAGGCCCACCCCCTTTAGTACCGGTTCAGCACGAACCGGCGCTAAAGTGCCACCACGTGGCACAAGCCAGGCCCGGGTGCTGGTACACCATTAGTACCAGTTGGTAGCACCAACGGGTACTAAATGTTGGGGGGGGGGGGTTGGTTTTAATTTTTTATTTTTCCATTAATTTTGTGTTTTCCATTTAATTATTTTTTGTTTGCTGGTATTTTACGATACTACGTATTGTACACGTTATGCATATATATAAATAGATTTTCTCGTAGAACTGATCATATATATATATATAATCGAATGTCTCACAACCACCATTAATTATTCACACATACACATGTATATATATACAATTTCTCCTACATGTTGCCTTGGTGCCTTCGGAGCACGATGACAAGTGGTTCATGGGGAGGTAGCGGGTAATAGTATTCTCCTTTGGGATCTATGACCTGGTCGAGCAAAAATCCCGCTATTTCCTCTTGAAGTGCTCGTATGCGCTCCTCTGATAGGAGCTTGTCCCGCACCTCTTTGAACTGTTAAGAAGGAGATCAATATGCATGTGTATTAGTTGTGTGACTAGATATCGATAATCATGTAAGATTTGTGAATAGTGTTCTGGCAAACGTACCCAGTCCTGTCTATCAGATCTGCTCCTTTCGGACGCCATCATGCGAATGTTCTCGCAAACGTAGTATGCACACACTTCAGTCCCCGGCGCCTGCTTCAGGGCCTTTACGACAATAGAATTTAATCAGATAATAATTAATCAAGCATGTTAATTAATTAATGGTATTGAAACAAGAATTAAAGAGATGGTAGCTAGCTAGCTAGTACTACTTAATTACTTACCTTGGGTCGATATCAACATAGCTTTTGTCGCCATTTTCCTGAAGTCACCTTGATGTACTTTGCCCAAGCCCTACCCGCCGGCAAAGAAAATTAATAAAGGAGTTATTAAAAATAGTTCATATCAGGAAATGACGAACTAAATAGGCCGAGATATAGTTAATAATGATTGAAATAACCTGTCGACTATCCCCTTCACAATGCTGTAGTCACTATTTTTGTAAGTAGTGAGTCCAGTACTTCAACTTTTCCTTCGTCAACTTTAATGTCTAACAAGATCCAGTGGAAGCTGCATGCGCATACGTTTGCATGTATAAATTAAGCGGGCATGTGCATAACACTAATCAACTATAACCCTAAACCCTATACACTTATTAACATCTAGCTAGTAAGCAAAAACAGAATTTGTAGTACAAAGACAGTGTGACTCACTCGAAGTTGTAAGAAAGTAGTATATCTTCATTGCTATTGAGGCGCTTCAAGAACTCTAGCATGCATTTCTCTACATCTTGTCTACACCATTCCAAATTTCATGTGTATTCATTAACGGTATTTGGGTCAATGAACCCAATGACATAGCGTCCAGCTTTTTTCATTTCATACATCTTCATCCTGCATAATACCACAGAAAAGAATATATAGTGAGGATATATAATTATGGGTAATTAATGATCAATCAATGAGCACTAGAGCTAGCTTGAGACTTAAATTACACAAAGAAATCACTTACAGACAATAGCAACTGACGATAGATTTGTCGAGTGCATCTTAATTGAATAACTGAAATAGTTCTGAATACTCAACGGCCAGAGCTTTCTTATGGAAGTAATGATCTTCCTCGACTTGCACCATGAGGGACTCTCGATTGGAAATCTTGGTAATTTTCATGTACCAATCATGCAATTCATACATTCTCGTTGGGAGGTTCTTGACCTCCTCGGGCTCGACCAAAGGTTGGCCCCGGACATATTTCCGTTTTATTTCCTCCTCTCTAAGCGGAGACATGAGCTCGATCTCGAGGAGTTGTCCAACAGTGATCTTGAGCATTTCAGCCTGCATTATATGCTCCTCGATTATTGCCACATCGCCCAGCTCGGGAACGTAAACGGTTTGCCCACAATAATATTGG